>NC_087209.1:91669347-91671788 GCF_015104395.2 Macrobrachium nipponense | reverse complement strand
AGGCAGTGCTTCGTCTACAAAAAAAAAGAGATTCAAACAATTCTGAATAGAAAGATATAAAAACTGTAGTACAGCCGCCTTGAAATGACGAAATTGATGTTTGAAAATAGAAAAAAAACCTTTAAAAGGTAACTCAACTACAATGTTAACTCGAAATATGTTGGAGCAGATAAACTAAAATGGATAACCGCCGAACCACTAATCGTACTGATACGTCGTCTACCAGCCAACTGTCAAAATTAAGGAAGACTTTACATGACCGAAAATCAGCTTTCAATGACGTCATCTGACAAGTGCGTTGCCCAAAGGACCCTGGAACCGCATGAATTCAATAGTCGGTCGACACAAACTCGCGTAAAGGAAACTAGCGTCTTCATTTGAGTCGTTCCAAAAAATAACAACCTCGCCTGACCCACAACAGATTTTTGCGTGACGAATACCGATGTATAACGAAAAATTGTTTATACAAAAATCTAACTTACACGTAAAAAATTATTTTGTGGATTCCCATTATGAGCCCTTAATGTTAATCGTAAAAAAAAAAAAAAAAAAAAAAAAAAAAAAAAAAACTTAAATCTGGATTCCAAGGGATCGATTTCAAATTCATTTCTGAGTGAAACTACTGTCGGGGTCGAAAAAATATTTTTATATGGAATCTTCGAAAATCGACTTTTCATAATTGTAACAGTAATAACTACACAATCGTTACTTATAAACCTGAAAACTTATATCAAACAAATCCTTTTTAATTATCTCTCTCTCTCTCTCTCTCTCTCTCTCTCTCTCTCTCTCTCTCTCTCTCTCTCTCTCAGGCGCCAACTGGCTTTCCTCTCCCCATCATCGAGTTAAATTGAGGAAAACAGACCCAGTTGACTTGTTGAGGAAGTCGGGGAAGGTAAACAAGCTGAGATATGTCTTACTTCCTAAGCACTTTTATTCTCATATTTATTTCGGATATTTCCTTAACTGCACATTTAACACTCAAACCCTATCTTCAACAACAAAATCTTTACGATCAGTTTCTTAGCGATATTGGCATATGGGGGCTTTATTGTATGCTGAAGAAAAGTGCTTGCTTCCTACTCCCCATTCTTGTTCCCGTATGCCCTTACTATGCGACATATGTTGGGCCTTCATTAGTTACTTGTTCAACTGCTTCGGTGTTTCATAGTCAGCGAATTCGAAACTCTCTGGAAGGCTAAGGAAACGGACTTTTGTGCACGATAGTACGAGCCCAGAAGGGAAATTGGTTGTCCAGTATCTTTTTCTTTGACTCATTTTTTTTTCTCTCTCTCAGTAAATTTTTGTCTCTTCAACCCAAACAGTGAAGCTACCAACCCGATATGTAAATACCTTGATTGTAAGTGAGTAGACTAAGGATTTCTCTGCAACTCTTCCATTCATTCCATTACAGAGAGAGTGTAAGCTCAGTGTTAGCCTTATGTGGAATTGACTCATTCCAGGCGTGTTACTGATGCCATTAACAGCCAAGAGGATTCCGCCCTTATAGGCTGATATGATTGCATTGCTGCTTGAAGTTTAATGACTTCTTGTATACGGTCCATTTATATACATCTTCGAATTACTTGATGTACTCATTTCCAATTCAGTGATCCATTTTACATTTTCAAATTATTGAGATATCACCTTCAGTTTACCATTGTTCTTCTGCAAATAATACAAGTGTTACGAGACATATTTCTCACGTAGCGAACCACCGCTTATTATTTGTACTTTTTCTCTGTTTCTGTTTTATTTGTGGGTTTTTACTGCAAGATCCTATTGATTACAGTAAAGTAAACTCACAGCGCCTCTTATAAGAAGTATATATGATATTGTAAAGAGGTAACCACCTCACACACCATCTCATCCTCAGACACGTAAAGTAACAGTCATTGTACAATACTCTGACATGTAAATCATATTCGGTATCTCTCATGCAATTTATAGAGCAAACTGTAGGCAGAATTGGCCCCTAGAAAAACTCTCACCACTCCCCTTGAGGGATAATTCTTTAATCACCTTTCCTTGTCCAAAAGATTGCCAAGACCTTGATTTTCAGGCACTGATCCGGAGAGAGCGCTGGTCTCGCCCGAGGCACCAGCCAGCAGACGACATCGAACTGACCATTGGCTCGGTGTCATATTGAAAGTCCGAACCACAAAGACCTCATGCCCACGTGGAGAGAGACCTTCCATTGACATGCACCCCTGCGAAATCTCTAACACAGAATGACAGAGTAACCGCCCCAGCCCCCCCCCCCCCCCCCAACAACAAAAAAAACAAAAAAAAGCTATTAGAAGCCTCGCACGGACAAGATCGTCATTACAAGAAGCTGGAAGCTTAACCAGGACGCTTCTGTCCTCCCGTTGCTCTCTAGAGCTGCCCCTTGATGCACATGGCTGCTGTGCTGTGGACCCTCAGTAATGTTTGTTGTGATT
>NC_087209.1:91659347-91666847 GCF_015104395.2 Macrobrachium nipponense | reverse complement strand
CACAAATCCGTGTAAAAATGAGAAAGTTAAAAAGGAGATTCTTTATTTCCAAGCTTTCGGCAGCCGATCTGCCTCCAGCTTCCAAAGACCAAATATTGGAAACTAACAAAAATATAGTAACTTGATAACGTCTGGGTTTACTGAAATGCTAACCTGTAATAATTGCCTTTCAAGAATTATTGGAAGAAATCGTTAATATCCAGCCCTCTTTATGAAAATTCTTACTATAATGAGAATAGTAATAATGATAGGAATGAAAGGATAACTGAATAATAAGTATAATGGTGCTAGTACTCGATAAATAAAGTGGGATAATAAAAATGGTATTTGCATTAAATAACTAAATTATATTAAATATTATAAAATAAAGTTAAACTATCTATTAACTTAATTTCTTGTGCCCTGAACAATAACGATAATGATGCTAGTGCTATATACTAATACGGTGGGATAATAAAAACTGTATTTCCAGGAATAATGAATAATTATAATGCTATTATAAAATAAAGTTGAACTCTCCAATAACATGATAATGTCTTACGCAGTGACCTTCGCCTACGTTGGAAATATCTTCGGAACCTCTAAGGCCTCGCAAAGGAAATCCTTCCAATCTGTCTAAAAGGGAGCCAGGTCATAAAAGCCTCCCGATTATTCTCGACACTTTCACCTTCTCTGACCTCAGCCTCCCTGAAGCCTTTCCCATATTTCAAGACTCGACGCCGAGTGGAGTTTCAGGGATACATTTCGCCTGACATTTCAGGGACACAAGGATAATGGGATGTCTCTAGCAAAACACTGGGACCTATGAGGTCATTCAGCGCTGGAAAGGATATTGAGAGTAGGTAGATCTGAAAGGTGTAACAGGAGGAAAACTTCGCAGTTGCACTATGAATAATTGTTAGGTGAGGGTGGAATAGCAAGGTGGAAGAAAGATAATATGAATGGAGGTGCAGTAAAAGGAAGGAAAGGGATTGCAACAAGAGACCGTAGGGACGCTGCAAAGAACCTTTAGTAATGCACAGTACACCCCGTGAGGTGAGCTAACTCCTACGGGATGGAATATAATTAGATCATAGTCGTAATCAAAGCTTTTGATACGTTTAAGTACTAAAACGTCATACGTTCTTTGTAAATATTCCATATTTATTCTACATCCTATTTCCATTCCCTTTGAATTACTAAGTCATGATGAAAGGATTGATCTTTTAAAAACGCATTACAAGTTGCGTAATTTTTATGATCAAATTCTGCTACATTTCTAAGATCACTAATACAGTTAGCACAACCAAAGTCCATCTTAAGATTTAAGGTCTTAAATCTCCCCAAATTCATTTAGCTGAAATTGGCTCATGTTGCTGAGTATTGGATAAACATAAATTTATATATATATATATATATATATATATTATATATATATATATAGATATATATATATATATATATATATATATTATATATATATATATATATATATATATATATATATATATATTATAGTATATATATATATATATATATATATATATATATAATATATATATTGTTTCTCTATTTTTATTGGTTTTATTGGTTAATTTTTGTTTTACCGAATGAAAGTTTAATTTAATCTTACGTTTCAATTCGACTTCTTACTCACCATCGCTATCATCTACCAACCATTCTTTATGTAATAAATTATATATGGAAATATATCATTTTGTTTTCATGCTTTACTTAACTATGAAGAGTATAAGCATTTTCCTCTCAAAGGGTGAATAATTTAGTTCTGGAGTATACAGGCTCAGATTTAAGTCAGATGGATAATTTTATAAGGCCAGTCATCAGTGCAATGATCAATCATATATTTGCGTAACAAATCTAATAGTGCACTAATCCTTATTAACAAAAATCACAATGCTCATAATAGGATACCCGGCTTTTCACAAATCAGACAAGCATCAATAGGCCTAACCAAACATTTATAGGCTGGTACTCAGCATCTTCCTAAGTTTTCATTATAAACAAAATGAAATAAATAGTAATACGCAAAACATATAGGCTTGCAAATTTTGTGTGCGAAAGAAAATAGAAGCCTCTTCCATTTCTTTTTACCACCACAAAGGCATAGATGTTTGTTATGGATTACTGATCGCAGGCCACTATGGGAAGATTTTTTGAATCACCATCGTCATGTATACGAATAATTTTTCGCTCCATCCTCGTTCGGAGCCGAACCTCAGAAATCTCGCAAGATCATGAGAGAGAGAGAGAATCATTGATAGAAATTAGACAATCTTATTGTATAACTATAAAAGCAACTATAAATTCCTTACTGAAATATAGTTGATGAAGATGATCCAACAGGGTTCGGTTTTGGTTTAAATTATGATTTCAAATAGTTGTGATGCAAAAAGTGCGAAGATTGTGGCATTTATACCGTCATCAAATGACAGGCCCTGAGTATGAAGCAGTACGAAGCATCATCAAATATCCGAAATTGTCAAGTACAGCATTACTTTTGCAAACGAATTTTGAAGCTGGAGCGTAGGAAAGGACCCAGCCATCGAAATCGCATAATTTTTGTTCGAAATGAAGCTTCAAGCCCCATTAATAACAACGCCACTGGTTATTCCTTTCATGTCTCTGATAAAACTGTGTTCCACTATGAGGAAAAATAAAGACAACCCTTGCACCTTTACAGCAAAATTCAGCTTTACTGACTTTTGATTTTAAGTGAAAATACTAAAATGAAAAGATAAATAAAATGACTGTATCTGATGTTCTGAATACAGGTATTCTGCCATTTCAAAATGAAATATCTTTTGATGAAATAAAACCAACCAAAGTAAACGAAGGTATATGGAAATCGTCCTCCAGTCGTAGAGGTTGGAAATGCCTCAGTCCTTTTGTTCACCCTCTGTCAATATTCGCCACTCCTTAACCTCTCGTCTTGATTACTCGTTTTTCTAACTCTCTTGATGGGAAAAATTTCTGTTTTATATCGGACCCGCCCAGACTATAAATTGAACTGGCCGCCAACTCAGTCACGTGACCCGAGTGAAGAAAAGCCTACCAGACGCTGGGGTATAGCTAGGGTCAACACCTCCCACCGTCCTTTCCTAAGACGGTAATGTACGCATAACTCCTACTGCAGTGGAAGCGTCCATACAAAGGCTAACTGGAATTCATCCTTGCTTTCTAACTAAGAGAGCAAATCCTAAGAAAGTGAAGCAGGTACAAATATGGGAGGATTTTTGCTCATTTTATTTTCGATGATTCTCTCGTCTTCCCATCTTGAAAGGTTCCTTTCTTGTGAATCTCACGCATTAGGGATTTCAGTGGTTCAATGTCCCTTTCCTTGTTCAGTTACGTTTGTTGAATTTAATAAGTAAACTTGAGTGCCTCTTCCATCCTTAGGCTTTGTTAATTTTCACGTGATAGGCCTGCAAGTTAATTCTGCCAATCTCCAAAGCTCTCTCTGCGTTTCAGGAGACGCTGTATCACGTTCCACTGAAGTCTGCATTCGCTCGTCCCCCGTTTCCAGTTCGTCACTACGCTATATTTAAATCCGTTGCAACATTGGGAGATCTTTCCCCTTGCAATTCAACTGAACTGGATTAAACTCCCCCTTTATAAATAACTGTACGTATTTGTTTCCTTCTGTAATTCATTGAATATAAGTGTGAACCATTTTGTAAATTAATTGCATTTAATTTTCGATATTATCTTTGTGAAAATAAAACATTAGAATTGTATCCCTTGGGTCTCACTGGCGACCTTCTACTCCTTTCCCCCTTTCCGTTTACAAATAGGTAGCCGAGTCATAACAAGGCTAATTGAATATTGCACACTGCATTGCATCCCCGTCTCCCAACTCGTAACACTGACGAATATGTTCATATTCATAAGGTTACGTATATCTTTCACTTTGTTGATCGGCTGTTTTTTGTGTGTGGCTCTTCCAGGTTCAGTGTATTTCTTAGCACATAACGATCGTGCATTTGCATATCTGCATTGGCAATGAGTCAAAGTTAACGTCCCAAGACAAACAAGAATAAACTATTTGCGAGCAAAAACATTAGTATACAACTGATATTCGTTCGCAAGTTTTTATAGTACGACTAATCAAAATTTTGTCAATGACGTTTTTTCTTATTTGGAATGGCAGCTCATATGTTATAGTTGTCTCATGTCCATTGTCAATCCAACGACCCTGCAAACGATTATATATGTATATATGTCTTATGGCGCAAAGTTCATTAAATGAAATTACCATTACATATTATAAATATGTACCATTATTATTGTTCAAGTCAAAGGGATTATGGAAAGCAATCATTATCGTGAAATTATTTGGTAATTAACTGAAGCTCCCCGGGGAAATTTGATTTGAATTTGTAATAATTAATCAACCGTTCTATCATTGCTCTGAGAATATATATATATATATATATATATATATATATATATATATATATATATATATATATATATATATATATTATCCTGTAATCCTGGTTACTTCTGGTAACTCTTTCGAATGAACACCATATTCCTCTGGAAACTGAAATTTCAAGTCAATGGCCCCAATCGGAACATGAATTGGGTTCGTGTTCTGAAAAATAATGATACAAAAATTATTAATAATATTATAATAATTACTTCCATTTCACGCTTCTGACAGAAGCAATTTGTCACTGACTTTTGCCTAGACAGAAGAGGTGGGCGTTTCTTTGCTCCGAGACAGGGCATCTTATGAGGAAGAGTCAACCTCTTCCTTATATAATAATAATAATTATAGACAGTTAAAAAGTAAAAAACTATGCATTTTGATAATAATGATATAATGATAACAATAATTGTAGATAGTTAAAAAGTGAAAAACTAATATAATTTAATAATAATAATAATAATAGTAATAATAATAATAATAATAAAAAAAATAAGAAGAAGAAGAAGAAGAAGAAGAAGAAGAAGAAGAAGAAGCCAGAAAAAACAAGGGAGGAACTGAAAGAGAAATACAACGTACAGGAGAGGGGACTAAACAGCACATAGAAGATATAAAACAGAGGCTTAAAGCCAAAGCACATAAGATCCAACGGTACATGAACAGGAATAAGGGATACCAACAGAACAAACTATTCGGAACCAACCAGAAAAGACTATCCAGCCAATTAAGAGGGGAAGACAACCACCTAGAAATTCCTGAAGCTTAACCGAGTACGAGACTCTAGGAAAACATATGGAGCAATCCAGTATCACACAAACATGCAACATATCTCCAGGAAATCAAGGCAGAAGAAATGGGGAGGATAAATGAAGATTCGCCGAGATCACAACAGACACAATCAGACACCAACTAAAAAAAATGCCCAACTGGAATGCCCCAGGTCCTGATGATATCCATAGATAGTGGCTCAAAAACTTCAAGGCCCTACACTCACGAATAGCAGAACAACTCCAGCATTACATCACAATCCACCATGTGCCTAAATGGATGACCACAGGGAAAACATCCTTAGTACAAAAAGACAAGAACATGGGAAATATAGCAAGTAACTACAGGTCTATCACCGGCCTAACTAATAATGTTTGGAAGTTACTAAATGGAGGTATTATCAGTGAAAGGCTATACAAACTACCCCCAAAGAGGATACAAACACCATCCACTGCTAACAGAAAGGCTGCAAAAAGAAGTGTAGGGCACAAACGACCAGCTTCTGATAGATAAAATGATAATGAAGAACAGTAAGAGAAGTAAAACCAACCTAAGCATGGCATGGATTGGCTACAAGAAAGCCTTCGACATGATACCACCCACATGGTTAATAGAATGTTTGAACATATATGGGACACAGGAAAACACCATTAGCTTCTCGTTTCGCTATTTTTTGCTTTGTGTCCGCCTTTATATATATATATTTTTTTTTAATTTTTCTCCTTTTGTAATCATATACAGAAAATTTTTTGCCTGTTACGATTCAATGTTTTTCTCCTGTTTTTAGTAATATCGTAATTTTGTTCACGTGTGGTTTATGTTTTTAAGTGTTTTGTTTGTTTATTTATTTTGAAGTGTCATTGTACTTAGTAGCTTTGCTTTTTACTGTCGATCTCTTATTCAATTAGTTACCGTCTTACTTTATATAAAATTCGAATTTCACTGATATATTGTTAATTAAATCCTTTATATATATATAAATATATATTTTTTTTTTTTGTAGCATAATTTATTACTGTGCCCCATTTTAGTCTGATTTAATGTATAGAATAATAATGTTTCCTTGTTTTTAGCCCTGAAGATGGGATTTGTATCCCGAAACGTAGGCGTTGGATGAAAATAAAGTTTTAACGAAAAAATGCTGAAGTTTCTGCTGGCCATACTCTTTTTATTAAAGATCCGACTTTCTAGAAGCGACAATGTCATTCATTATAATAATATATATATTATATATATATATATATATATTATATATATATATATATATATATATTATATATATATTCTGAAAAAACGAACATTTCCGATTTATATATATATATATATATATATATATATATATAGATATATATATATATATATATTATATATATATATATATATATATATATATATATATAATATATATATATATATATATATATATATATATATATATACTATATATATATATATCGTATATATATATATGTGTGTGTGTCCGTGCTTTACAAGGGTCTAACTGAGGCTGTTTTAATATAAAAGGATAGAAATCACTAACTGGTAACATAAACTACCTTGGTGTCCACTGGCAACTCTGCAGCTAAATCAAATAATTAGATCTACGCTATACAAAGACACATCAGATCAATCACGATTTCTATCTCCCCAAAACCAAAAGTATAGGTATTAGTCAGATAATTCATTTTATGTAGTGACATTCGAATCTATCTGTAAAAGAAACAATAATTATCAGAAATAAAATAAAAAATGGTTGCACATAAATGAAAATGTAATGTAAAAAAAAATTTCACTGCACTTCAGCTTCTCTGATTGAAGCTGTAACTGTTCCACAGTTTAACAAAATATTTTACCTTTCTGACGGATCTTCTGCCCTTTCCTTCCGGACCTAGTCTCCCTTCGTACAATCTGTCTTTTTAGAATAGCCGCCTTTCCGTCTGCAGCTGGTTATATCACACTTTGAGAAGCTGTAGTGTTCGCACACACGAAAAAACTAAATGGTTCTCGTAACTTTCATGAATTCGCCCTGTTTGGTACACAAACAGACACACACAATCGCATTTTTTCTGACGTCATTATCATACGACTTCCGACCAACGAAGTCAACTTGTGCACCTGTGCTCTCACCGATGAGACTTGATAATTTGTCTCGTTCAACCACCCAAAGAATTCACCAATGTCTTGAAGCTTATCTATAACACTCGTGACTGCTCGTGCACATTCCAAATCTGTTCGCGGCAAGTCCGTTGCATACGAATTTTAATTATTATGGTTGTTCTGTGTGCAGGTAATAAATATATATA
>NC_087209.1:91636847-91649347 GCF_015104395.2 Macrobrachium nipponense | reverse complement strand
AACCCTCTAATATTCTCGTCACAACAGATATTTTGATCTAAAGATTTCACTTCTTGTTACTGTTACTTTAATTCCTCAGAATCAGCAACATTGCAATTTAGAATGATAAGATATGAGCGGTAGCAATTAAGAAATGCATAATTGCTATGAAAAACTTTAATATCGAATTGCTCCTAAAATGGCAAATATCATTGAGCTGAGTGTCGTCCCTCTTCTCTCCTGCTGGTCACTACACACTCTTATATCACCGCATTCAACCTTAATTGTCGGGGATCGACATTCGCCAGATTGCCTCTTTGAAGGTTTTCACTTTTTATTCTGTCGAACTTTGAAGTCTTTCATCTCCTGCCTTTTCTGCTTCGTAAAAGAAGGGAACTAACGTATTACAGCTTATTTTGGAGCTACTTCTGACACATTTTAACCCTTCTTTTTCTGGTATTCCCCCAGGAATGGAATAAGGAAGGGCCAAAGTTCAAGCGCTGGGACCTGCGAGGTCATTCAGCGCTGAAACGGAAAATGCGAGTAGAAAGGTTTGAAAAGTGTAACAGGAGGAAAACCGCTTAGCTGCACTATGAAGCAAATGTTAGAGAGGTTCAATAGCAAGATGGAAGAAAGAGAACATGAGCGGGGTTGAAGCTAGCGCCGAAGGAACACTGCAATGAACCTTAAGTAATGCCTACTTCGCATACACAGGAATTTGTCTGATTTTAAGACTGGTGGTATAATTACTTTACATCCTTTTAAACCTTATGAAAAGTTGTAGTAAAATGCTGCAATGAAAAATGTAGGAGCCATCAAAAAATCTTCCAGACCGAAGACCTCGGATCTCTGAGAAGACAATTAGGGCGACAAGAATGTGCGGTAAACCTCATGATACAACAGGGACGGGCAACGCTTCACAAGAGCGTCAATGTCTGCTTCTTGAAAACACTGCCGGAGTAAAGGTCGTAGTTGATGGTGTGTCTCGAAGAAAAAGTTGCAGACCGGAACAGGATATTATTTCTGAAAGCATTCCTTGTCCTAATTGTGAGAAAGAAATGAGGGCTTCAAAGCAAGGGAAAATAGAAGTTTACTTTTCCGAAGTTATCTACTAAAGTGCCTGATGCTAAAATAAAATGCGAGATTCCTCGGGAGAAGACGGAAATCTTACTTGATGAAGAGAAATTTCAGTTTGGAAGATCTGAATAATTTTAGTCTAGAAGAAGGATGAAAGTTTCATAGATTAAAAAATAGAAAAGTGAAAATACACACACACATATATATATAGTATAATATATATATATATAATATATATATATATATATATATATAATATATAATATATATATATATTATATATATATATATATATATATATAAGAAGGTGAGTGAAAACAAAACCAGGATTTTGAACAAGAACTTTTGTAGTTTATTCTACATTTTCAAGTTGACACTGAATACAATAGAATTTGACAGACCTTTATGCACAAAAACAAAAAGGGGGGCAGGGTTACAATTTGTTAATCTGGGCGGCGTGGTCTTTAAGCAAAAGAGAGAATACAAGAGAATCAAGGTTTATTGCAGAATGGAGATTTAAATTCCTTGTTGATGTGGCTTCAATAGAAATGGACTCCAACAGATTCCTTTTGCAGTGATCTTTGAACCTGCAGATTTATCAAGGAATTATCCAGTTATTAGCATGGGGCCTGTCCTAAGCCAATGATCCATAATGACATTATTTGTTAATCCTGAATTTTTTGGAAAATTAGTTTAAAATTATTGATAAAAAAAAGATTCATTACGTTACATTCCATGTTTTTTTGAAACTTTGTAAAAAAAAAATAAATAAATAAAAAAAAAACAGTGTTAACAAAGAACTCGAGAATATTCTCTGTGTGCCATTTCATCCTAATTTCAACCCGGCTGCATCCATTTTAAAAACTTTTGATATTAACTTAATATTTAAATATAATTATATTTCGAGAAAAAACTAATTAAGAACAGACCGCCTAATTCATACAATATTGTATACATTATTCCTAGTAAAGAATGTAATAAGATTTATATTGGTCAAACATCAAGATAACTAAAAAGGTTAGATGCTCTCTGCACAAATATGCCATATCAAGAAAGGATAAAACAATAATGGCATTGTGGAACATGCGTTTAAGACCGGCCATTCTATTAACTGGGATAATTCCTCGATAATCTGCAGGGTCAAAGACACCACAAAAGGAATCAGTTGTTATTGAAGCCACATCAACATGGAATTTACCTTGAACGTCTCTCCTTGTGTCTTTTGCTTAAAGAACAACCGCCGCCCAGATTAACAAACTGTAACCTCGCCCATTTCTGTCTTTGTATAGATAAAGGTCTGTCAATCCTATTCTATTCAGTGTGAATTTGGAAATGTAGAATAAACTACGAAAGTACCTGTTCAATGTTCTGGTTTTCACTCACCTTCTTACGTGGATTTTGTGATATTCTCAAGCACGTGTTCCTTCGTGCTACATTGGATATATATATATATATATATATTTATATATATATATATATATATATATATATATATATATATATATATATATATATATATATATTATTTGATTTTAAATCATGGAGAAATAAAAAAAAAAAAGATGGTGATTATATGAAAAAGTTACAGCCACGAAGGAAAATTGAAACACTGGAGATGCTAAGCACTTTCGTCTTATTACCAAGACATGGCCCAACAACTAAAGACATACAGAAGCAAGGCCTACATAAATGCTGTTTACCAAGTCATAAGGAATACAAAAAGCTCGGGAGGTCACAGAACGGTCAACAAATTAAAATGGAAATCAACTTATTGGGTCAAAAGAAAAATAATCCTTGACTTAAATCAAAATTATTCACTCAGGTTAATTGAATCAAACAGATTCTAACAAGATCCTTAAAATAGTTTCGTTACAACGTAACAATATTTTGCTTTGCGTCCAATGTATTCTTTTGGACTTTTCACTTAAATATAAGAGTAAAGCATTATTTGTCTGACTTGTTCTCACTAAGCATTTGTGTTGTTTTAATCTCGGGTTAAATTTTTTTGCTGGTCTGACCTAAGAAAAATAAATCACAATCCATATATGGAATATTGTCTGTAAGCGTGCGTTTTACGTTATTATATGTCGAAGATACATTTGTATTAAACAGTTTTATAAAGGATTTTACAGCTTCAAATCCAATAAAATGTGGCAAACAAAGGTTGCTTGAGGACACTTCTTTTTTTTCTTTCCGATTTTTCATAGATCTTAATAGCTTTATTGTAACAAATTTGTTCCTATTTTTCATATGTTTTTGAATTCTTGATCTAAAAACTCAGAAATGACTATTTGTTGTTGGCAAAGGTTACTGAAGTTTTTCCACGGTTTTCGGATTAATAAAAATGACGTCATAGATAATGGCCAATTGCTTGGTTAAAATTACAAATGACCTATTGCGATTTATTTTACTTAGCTCAGACCAGTAAAGAATTGAACACCAACATAAAACAACACAAAAGGTCAGACAAATAATGTTTTATTTGTATGTTTAAGTGAAAAGTCCCACAAAATTTATTGGACTCAAAGCTAGAAATTGTCACGTTGTAACGAAAATATTTCAAGGAACTCTTTAGAAACCGTATTGATTCCGTTACCCAAAGGTGAATCATTTTAATTTAAGTCAAGAATAATTTTCTTTTGACCCGGTCATAATACATATGTGCCAGAAAGAATTGAAAGATAGAATAAAGAGGATTATCAATAAGTAGATTTCCATTTTAATCTGTTGACCGTTCTGTGACCTCCCGACCTCTCTGTATTCCCACAATATATAAAGGCCCTTGCTTTTGTATATCTTTAGTTGCTGTGACCATGTCTTGGTAATTTTTCATTGGCTCGCGAACTCAGCCAATCAGAGGCTAACATTCTGAGTACTTACCAGACCCTATTCCTCATTGGCCCTTACCTAACCGACCGTATTTTCCATTGGCTCCCGCATGCAATAATAAAATAATGAATAATAATAATAATCCGGAATTTTCAGACAAATAATGATATCCGGCTTGGAAACAACGAAAGTCTATAAGTGGTAAGTGCCACTGAAGCTTATGAGCCCCCAAATTTATATAACTGTCTGTTTTATTTTCGCATTGCCTTAATCGCAACAATGTTTAAATTTCCTGTAAGACAAGTTTAACCCCAGAAATGGGAGTACAGTGCAGTTTAGTCTCATAAGATTAACCAATCAATATTTGCTTGTCCGTAAAAACCTCTGAGGAGAGTTCACAAATATCCTCATTATGAAATTTGCTGTCATTCTTCGAAACCGCTTCTCCTCTCATAAGAACAAAGTGCAACTTCCTCTGAGGAAAACATTAAGGATCTTTTTCAAACCTTCTCCTCGTCTATCTAGTCTGAACTTCATGGCGGAAACGTCAGTCTCACTTTAGAGGAGCAATAAAAACCTGGCACATTTCTCGTGAGGGAGGAATACTGTCACCAAATGAAGAATATGGATATTCTATTGTATGGGACATTTTAGACATGAAATAAAAATAAAATAATGTGATATAAAATTTCGATGTATAATGCATATGGGAATTTAATAAATATGGTAAAAATTATATTGCTACTTTATCATCATTTAAGAATAAGGTTCATACATACATACATACATAGCACATTATATATATATATATATATATATATATATATATATATATATATATATATATATATATATATATATATATATAGGTATATATATATATATATAAATGTGTGTGTGTGTGTTTGTGTGTGTGGTGTGTGTTTGTTTGTGATTATTGTGTCTGTAAGTTAAGTATGTGATGCTTACACTCTAACTACGAAAGCAAATCAAGTTAATATTTGATAAAAGCATATAATTACATCAATATAAAGAAATGGAAGAAATAAAAAGGAAAAGTAATTAACATAAATTATCATAATAACAGTGACATGCTGATATTATTAGTACAAGAATTTGTACTAATAATTTTCCTTGTTCAAGACACTTTGAAACAGGCAGATAATTATTTTTGTTAATTACTCCCAATAAAATGTCTGATAGCAAAGATTTTATTTTACTATTATTATTTTTTTTTTGTGAATGTGGGCCCCCGCTTATTGTAAGCCTTTCCCGCCCCCCCCCCGCCCCCCCCCCCCCCCCCAGCAACCCCCCCCCACCTTTTGATGCCAATGATGTCATACCTCCACACTATTTTTTTCCTCGATGCTAAGTTACATGTACACCAGATTTGTTGAAATTGCTGAATGCATGTACAAGTTTATGTGGCACAGACAAACATCCATTTATATATGTATATATATAATAGTATATAAAATCGATATTATAATCCGACTTCACCTTGAAATCTGTAAGGTGTCACTGATTTGTTTTCTCTCTCTCTCTCTCTCTCTCTCTCTCTCTCCTCTCTCTCTCTCAATCTCTCTCTCCTCTCTCTCTCTCTCTTTCCAAAGAATTTTGTTATCATTTGTGTCTTCCTTTATAGTTTTCGAAGAAAACTAATCTGAGAGTTATCATATCACTGTACGATAATTGTTATTATACATTATATAGAGGCTAGTCTAAATAAATTTAATTAGCACACATGTTCATGTAGTCATTTATCCTTAGAGAGAGAGAGAGAGAGAGAGAGAGAGAGAGAGAGAGAGAGAGAGAGAGAGAGAGAGAGAGAGAGAGAAAACTTTGTGCACTAAATCTTAAAGCAGTATTTAAGGTATTAAAATGAAATCATCGTTTAGCCACTATTATACATGATTTTATACTAAACAACGCTTATTATCAAGATAATGACAGTTGTAAATGAATCCTGTCACAACAGCAGACTTATCTTCACTAGGTTAGTCTCTTGAATAGGGGTTGGTCAAAATAATCCATAACAATTAATTGTATTATTGTTCTGTCATTCAAGTGCTCATTTTCAAATAATGTTAGAAATATTCATAAAAAAGCTCGTGTATTCTTGTACTTTTCTGTTAAACGAAACTAACCAACTGGTTTTGAAGTTTTCTAAACTGTGTACGTGATTACTGAATCATTTTGTTCTTTTATTCAAATAAAAACATGTAATGTATTCATCGTAAATATTTCATCACACTCGCAAGCATATTAGATTCTAACATGTTATCCGGCATTGCCGAAGTCCAAAGGAAAGGAGAGATTCGCAAACAAGAAGTATTCTCGACAAACTTCTCTTTATAGAGGCAAACTTTAGTCGTCACAGCCTGAAGGACATTTAACGAGATCATAAAGCAGAAAACTGCCAAGTGAATTCTCCTTTGTCGACATTTGCCTGGAAATGCTTCTTTCGGTTCCAGCTTGATGCGTTTCCGGCGTCTGCGTCCAAAGGTTCGCAGAGTGAGAGGATGGATTTAAGTCGAAGTTCGACAGAAAAGGACGAAATGGTCTTTGAGTGACAATAGTGGTAGAACAGAGTGAACATATTGGTGTCTGAAGGAAGTGATTAAATAATTTCTTACAGTAATAAGTCAGCAGTGCTTGATATATATATATATATATATATATATATATATATATATATATATATATATATATATATATATATATATATATATATATATATATATATTATGTGTGTGTGTGTGTGTGTGTGTGTGTGTGTGTGTATGTATGCCACTTGTCACTTATGAACCATGTCTAACACTAGTCGGAAAATGGATAGAGATATAAAAACAGGAATAAGGAGGCTAAAAGACTGCTCGCTAAGTAAAAGCCCAGGAGACTTCATCTTCGCTTGTTATAAACATCATTATCAGTCACTCTAAACTAACAATTATTCAATTATTCTAAAACATAGCATCTTCTTTAAACTGTATGAAATATCAAGTGAATAGGAATAACGGAATTAGTAAAATAAAACAGTTATCAACACAACAAAACTCCTCTATCAGAAGTATTGCTGTCATCCCTTGGAAAACTTCTTAGTTCTCGTTACATTAGTGAAAAAAAAACTAATGATATAAAAAAACAATCTCTGAAAGCGTTCCTTTGAAAGCTGCCAGCTGAGAGAAACAAAACTTTTAACCGACGCAATATGGATTGTGTGGCGTCTTTCTTTAGAAGACTAAAAGTGAATTATGCACGATTTCAACAAAGCCACCTGAGAATTCTGGGAAATGTTTTGGACCAGAATCTTCGCACCACCCCACCGACCATCCCCATGCCCCCCCCCCCCCTTCCACCCGCTTCCGTCCCCTCTCTCTCTCTCATCTCTCTCTCTCTCCTCTCTCCTCTCTCTCTCTCTCTCTCTCTCTGTGTGAGAGACGATATGTTATTCAATATCCTTAATTTCCATCGACAATGTTCTTTAGAGAGACAGACAAATAGATTTAAGAACTCGTGGCTTTAAATACAAATGCATCGTGTTCAGTGGCTGGAGAGGAATTGTATTGGGTTGTGGTCTCTGTAGTGAGAGACAAAGACACCAGAATGGTGGCTGAGCCTCTTTTCCTGAAACCAAGAGCAATTGATAGAATAGAATAGAATATTGAATTTATGCCAAAGGCCAAGTGCTGGAACCTATAAGGTATTTCAGCGATGAAACGAGAATTGACAGGAAGAAAGTTTGAAATGTGTAACACGGAAGAAAACCTCACAGTCGCACAATGAATCAATTGTTAAGTGAGAAGGGAAAGTAAGATGAAATAAAGAGAATATGAACGGAAGTACAGTAAAACGGAATGACAGCGTTGCGCTCACGGGCCGAAGGGACTGCTGGGAAAGAACCTTAAGTAATGCCTACAAGTGGACCGAACGAGGTGTATTGCGACACTTCCCCATACGAAGATGAGCAATTGTCAATCCAGTGGCTGTATTGGAAAAGATGGATGTGTAAGGAGACAATGTTGAGTTAGTGAATGCATATGGTTCAAAAACAGAGATGGGCCGTATTCTTAACCCCTAAAACGGTTGCTGTTTTTAATTAGCCTTTTCCAGGTGTTTCTAAAACTCAGTGAACGACTTGTCTTAAATCTATTTTGGCAGATGTTTCACAGACGGATATTCTTCCTGACTCCAGCTCTCCTGCATATCCGGGCTGGGAAAGCTACAAAGCGTCAGCATTGCTGGGGATAGCAATGGAAAACTATAAAACATAACCTCTGGGGCGAGTCCATTTCACGAGGCAAATTCTTCCCCCGCGTGTTAGCATTTCCATATGAAACAGAATTCGCAAGGTTTCATGAACCAAATACTTCAAAATCCTCTGAGCCTCCTCGTCCTAAGTCCCCCGTCCTCAAATTCTTTTTTTATTTTATCATAAAGAAGTCCTTGCAAGGGAAATCCCTTATTCCTATCGCTATATCTCATTTTCTCTTATTCATCTCTCTTCTTCCCTCTTCTCTCTTCGTGTCTGCTTCCCTCCCTCTTTCCGCACTTCCACATCACGTTTTCATCTGTCACTCCATGACTAGTGGTCTGAATCACGGCCTGACTGGTTAATAGGAATGAGAAGAGATGGATTCGCCTTGGAAGTGAAATGTGATAGTCTGTAGTTAAGGCTTTTACTATAAATATCTATATTAGAGGCCTTAGCCATGAGAAATATATATATATATATATAAATATATATATATATATATATATATATATAATATATATATATAATATATATATATATATATATATATGATGATTATATCACTTTAGCACGTGATTCATTTATCACACATATCCACGAGGTGAAAAAATAAGAGACAGGGTGTAGGTCCTGACCGTTTCGGCTTTATTTTCAAGCCATTGACAAGGACTGATACATAGTATTAGAATTCACGAGTATATATACTACAAAGACAGTACTGACGAACATACACACAACCGTTGAGACTGCAGATCCACACACCTGCCTGTGGGCGGATCTGCAGTCTCAAACGGTTGTGTGTATGTTCGTCAGTACTGTCTTTGTAGTATATATACTCGTGAATTCTAATACTATGTATCAGTCCTTTGTCAATGGCTTGAAAATAAAGCCGAAACCGGTCAGGACATACACCCTGTCTCTTATTTTTTCACCTGTGGTGATATATATCTTATATATATATAATATATATATATCTATATATATATATATATATATATATATATCTATATATATATATATATAATGACTTCATTTCTTACTAGGAGCAAAGTATGATTCATTGCTCAGTAATTAAAATATTTAACAACAACAGTATAATTTTTCGTTTCGTTTGGCACTTTTGTGTACAAGGGGAATAATTATGTATTCTTTTTAAAGGAAGTATATATATATCACCAAGTAAATAATGTTCTTTCCAAATCCTTGTCTATGCCATAGCCAATAGAGTCTGTTGTCCTGACAAATGAGAACTTCCATGTCCCTCTGTTTAGAGGCTTTGCTCTCTCTAACATTTTAGGAACTGAACGAAAAAATTGTGGAATCACAGTGACTGCTGACTTACATTAATATAGAATCTTAATTGGCCCTTATCTGAATCAAATAACAGTATTCAAGCAATAGTATAGAGAAAAACTTTTTCCTGTTTTCAATTTTTCGCCACAAAACATCGTGAATAAAAAGTAAAACTCGTCTGCTGTACGAGTATTCAGTTCCGTGTATTTAAATGTTACAATAGAACTGAACCTTTCTCAGTTTTCAGGTTTCTGGTTAAGTGTGAGTCATTCTTGTAAAAAGGAAAGTTGCGACAATTTTTTTTTTCTCTGTTTTCTAGCTTTAGAATCACAATATCATAATATTGTTTTGTTTCCTTTTAATGAGGGAAGTAAGAGTCTCCCTAAACCTCTCCCCCCACAAAATAACACCCCTCTCTCTCTCTCTCATCTCTCTCTCTCTCTCTCGTCATCTCTCTCTCTCTCTCTCTCTTATTTCGTGCTTTGGCTTTGCTATGTATTATTAATTTTAGCATATGTCAAGTATTCAACACAATTGGACTCTCTCTCTCTCTCTCTCTCTATTGTGTCATGTTCCCGCCTTACTATACTTATTTTATTGAAGTATTTATCATGATTGGACTCACGCACACACACTCTCTCTCTCTCTCTCTCTCTCTCTCTCTCTCTCTCTCTCTCTCCTTTTTAATTTATGATCAGGTTACGCGCATTATCAACATTTTCCTCTTTAGAAGAAAAGGTGTTTCCATAAAAGGTGAAGGTATCGAAAATTTCGACTTAGGCCCTTGAAGATGAAACTTTATGAACTCAATTACTACAGAATGGCTTTTATATTTTATCAGTATGAAAAATATGCAAATATTTCGCTCACTCTGAACCCTTTGAACACCAAAAATCCCAGATTTAACTGCTGACCTTCCATCTTCGGCCAATTTCTACCAACAATTCAGATGCTCTGATAGACCCCCATATCAACAGTTTCACCGAATTCTATCACAATTCTTTGATTACTTTCCACGAAATTCTTTTTACAAACAAACAGACTAAAGGACAAGTAAACAAATAAAAATAAAGATAAAAATCTACAGTTATTTTGTAGTGGTAGCAATAATAAATAATAAAAACAACAGCGCAGTAATGATTATAATAACGACACCAGCAAAGATTTTTATATAAGAGAGTCGGAAATTACCAAACAAGTTAAACTCTTTAGATTTCAGGAATCTTTGTGTAATAAGATTTGGTCTTATTTTGAGGAGGTCTTTTGCAGATCCCACTGTAGAATGTTGTAGTTAAGACAAAGACCAATTGACGTTTTGTGGGTTATTTTCAGAATTATATTCAACCGAATTGTCGTTGAGGTAATTATCGTTAACAGGGGAAATTAACAAATATTATGTGTTCACATAATAACCCGCTTAGCATGAATAACACTTAATGAACTTCGGTCAGTAAAAGTAACGGTTTGTTATTCATTGGAAATAGACATGTTCGATACAAAAATAAAAAGCTAAAGTTTTTAGTAGGCCATGAAGTTTTTAAAACAATGAAAACGGTGTCCCGGTGTTTTTCTGAAATAAAATTTTTCAACGTGCCTGACAAAGATAACACTTTGTCACAGGGTATCTTACATCCCTACCTAATTTTTATTACTATATTCCATATTACGAAAGTTGCATAATTCTGGTAATTATAAGAGTAACACCGACTTCTTGTAGACATCGCCAGCAAACTCAGAGTAATGTCTTTCGAAGATATAATGACGTAACTTATGACGTCACTATGGACAATTGGCTATTCGTGAAAAAGTCTCAACCTCTGGCAACAATGAAATACAACCAATACTCTTTGTTTACACTTTTTAGTAGTGGTAATAGTAGCAGTAGTAGTAGCAGTAGTAGTGTATAGGATTTATGCCATGAGGTCGAGTGCTAGAAAACTTGAAAAAAAGGGTTTCCACAAGTAATCTGAGAAATTACTTTATATCACTATTTTTCCATTGAAAAAATCATATAATTAAAAATCAATTAACAAAGTGAAGAAAACTTTGGCATTCGTCGTAATGCCTTTGATATTTTTCCTAATATGTCAGTGACGATCATTGTACTTGATAGACAATTGCATTGGATTAGATTGGATTATAAATTTAGACTTCAAGCCAAGCACTGGGACCTACAGAGGTCATTCAGTGATGTATTATAACAAATGACATTTTTTGGGGGGGCGAAGCAAGTTTTAATATTTTTCTGCAAGTTTTATTTTACCAAAAAATCAACAACTATTGCTTTATAGAGCATATATAATTATCCTTCTACACCTTATGGAAATCAACAAATGATGAAAACTTGGTAGCCTTGGATGTCCGAGTGTACTCCTTACCCAAAAAAGGGTCCTATTATTCATTTAGCTGTTCAAACTTACGTAGTATTTGCCACTGGCCTCCTCACTTCTAAACAACTGTGCAAATCGAATCATAAAAGCTGTCCTGCAATCTCGGGGACAATGACTTTTCATAGCCGCCATTCTTGAAGCCTTGACAAGGTACGAATTTTCATTCAGAATTTCAGAGACAGCTGTTTGTCGTCATCACCTTATGGGAGGAGTCGGGACGTCATATGTTTAGCTTATGTATAACTTTGAATCCATACATTAGAGTGATCCGCCACTGGCTTCTATTTCTTTATTTTACGCTTATGAATATACTTTTTTCTAATATAAGTAATAAAGAAGGCCTCAGTATCCCGGAACCTCAAGACAACATTTAAGATAGGAATCAAATGCTCTGTAGCATAAGGTGCTCGACGGGAGATGATGAGCTTTCAGTGTAAGTGAATGAAGTGCTTGTGGAAGCTTTCGACGATACAGCAGTTAACTTAAGATATTATAACAGCTGTTTCTTTTTTTTGTACAGTTGTAAGATGCACAGGCAAAAAAAAAAAAAAAAACAAAAAATGTTGAATGTATCAGGTTATATATATATATATATATATATATATATATATATATATATATATATATATATATATATTATATATATATATATCATATATACGTGTATCTGTGAGACA
>NC_087209.1:91624347-91631847 GCF_015104395.2 Macrobrachium nipponense | reverse complement strand
TTGAATCTTGTTTCATCAGTCAAATAATAGAAATGTTCTAAATTTAGGTCTTGGTTTATTTAAACTTGATGCTTTCATAATGAAAATGTTGTAGATAAATATAAGCAACAAAATTAATATATTCAGTTTTTACATGTTTTGGACTGTAAAGAAACTTTGTAATTTTGGTTAGGGTCAATCTGTTTAGGTTTGTGACCGTGATCCGATAATCCTGGATTATCTATTTTAATTTTTACCCTTTTGACAATCAAAGATCTGGTATTCTTGATCTTGTGTTGTACCTGAGACCTTTCTCTCCAATTGTACTTCATTAACTCCTTGACAATGTCTGAGTAAAGACGAAAGCGCTTGGATTTCTGACTATCATTTTCCTGTGGAATTTGCTTATATAATATATTAATATATAATATATTATATATATTATATAATAATATATAATATATATATTCTATATATATATATATCATATTATATATATATATATATATATATATATAGATATATATATAATATATATAATATATATATATATTATATATTATATTATTATATATATTATATATATACATATTATTATTCATATTGCTACTTTCAAAATGCATGTTTCCCCTCTTTGAAATGTCATGTAAGATTGTGCAACATTTTTTCAGATTCCTAGATAACTTAGAATAGGATGTTTTTAAATGTGTTGTAAAATAATATATATATTAACGTAGAACGTAAAAAGAGAGAGATTTTTACTTTGTCTTTACGAAACTACGAATGTTCAACTTTTATGTCGACACTTTAAGATTAGAGGGTCTGCGAGATCCGTTTGCTTTCCTAAATCTGTCAACGCATGTGATAGTGAGAGAATTGAGTCTTGTGTTGTTATCAAAACATGTCAATCTTAATTGTCGCTCAGACCTCCGTTTTCCGATCGAGTCAAGTACGTTTCTTTTTTTTTTTTTTTTTAACAGACTCTTCTTGTATGTGTATGTCTTTGTCAAGTCCCACGTGGGAATTGCACATTTTGTATGTGAGATTGCATCAGATATCGAACTTTCTGGAAGCTTTCGTGCCAAGATTGTTTTTGACATCTGCCCTCTCCAGCTTCCGTAAAGGAAGAAAATTCCATTCTATCTTAGGACCTCGAGGCAGTCAGATCTCTCTCTCTCTCTCTCGCGTCTCTCTCTCTCTCTCTCTCTCTCTCTCTCTCTCTCTCTCTCATCTCATCATTGAGATTATATTAACCCTCTTACGCCGAAGCCCTTAAAATCAAAACCTCTCCTGTATGCCGGCGCCGGTTTGGAGTGAGAGCGGAAGCGGAAAAAATCATTTTTTCAAAAAATCACAGCGCGCTTATTTTTGAAGATTAAGAGTTCATTTTTGGCTTATTTTTTTTCATTGCCTGAAGTTTAGTATGCAATCATCAGAAATGAAAAATAATATCATTATCATATGTAAATAATTTGATATATGGTAGCAAAAAAAAAAAATTCATAGATAATTGTATTCAAATCACGCTGTGCAAAAAACGGTCAAAGCTAACGAGTTAATTTTTTTTTCGTTGCATTGTACACTAAATTACAATCCTTTTGATATATAATACATAGTAAAAGAATAAAAGCAACACCGCAAAAATATTATCACAAAATGTTGTATGAATTCGTAACGCGCAGACATAAAAAATGTTATTTTCAAAAATTCACCGTAATTCTAAATATTGTTCTAGAGACTTCCAATTTGTTTCAAAATTAAGACAAATGATTGAATATTACGATACTGTAAGAGTTTTAGATTAGAATTGCAGATTTCAACCATTTCGGACGAGTTAAAATTGACCAAATATCGAAATTTTTATATATATTTTTTTATATGCATATATTTCAGAGATAGATAAAGCTACAACCTTCAATTATTTTTTATTGTATTTTTCATGAAATTGCGCACATTTTGATATATGAAACTCTATTAAAATGCTAATATGAAAAGAGGCAAATATTAGGATAATGTGATGTACGTATTTCGGAGACTTGCGGCCGCGAATCGGCGCGCGGAGTGAAGGTAAATATATTTTTCAAAAATTCACCATAAATCACAGTATTGTTTTAGAGACTTCAAATTTGTTTCAAAATGAAGAAATATGACTGAATATTACTAGGCCGTAAGAGTTTTAGCTTACAATTGCGTTTTTCAACTATTTCGGTAGAGTCAAATTTGACCAAACGTGTTTTTTTTTCTATTTATCGTGATTTATATGCAAATATTCGAAAAAAGAGAAAAGCTACAACCTTCAATCATTTTTAGTTGTATTCTACATGAAATTGCGCACATTTTCATATATAAAACTTTATGTAACAGCTAATTTTAAATGGTGCAAACATTTCGACAATCGCAAAAAAAAAAAAATGATTTTTTCGGAAGAGTTACCGCGCGAACGTAAGGAAAATGTTTTTTTTTTCCCATAAATTCACCATAAATCGAAATATTTTGCTAGAGACTTCCAAGTCGTTGCAAAAGGAAGGTAAATGATTGAAGATTACTAGAATATAAGAGTTTTAGCTTAAAATTGCGTTTTTCGACCATTTCGGTTGAGTCAAAGTTGACCGAAAGTTGAAATTTTTGCACTTAACGTTATTTATATGAAAATATTTCGAAACTGATAAAAGCTACAACCATGGGTTGTTTTTTTGTTGTATTGTGCATGAAATTGCGCAAATTTCATTTCCATATATAAAACTTTATGTAACGGCAAATTTAAAAGGGTGCAAACATTAGGACAATCGCACGAAAAAAATTTATCGGAAGAGTTATCGCACGAACGTGAGGAAAAAGTTTTTTCATAAATTCACCATAAATCGAAATATTGTGCTAGAGACGTCCAATTTGTTTCAAAATGAAGGCAAATGATTGAATATTACTATAATATAAGAGTTTTAGCTTACAATTGCGTTTCTCGACCATTTCTGTAGAGTCAAAGTTGACCAAAGGTTGACATTTTTGCACTTATCGATATTTATATAAAAATATTTCAAAAGTGATAAAAGCTACAATCATGAGTATTTTTTTGTTGTATTTTACATGAAATTGCGCACATTGTCATATATAATACTTCACGTAAAGGATAATTTAAAACGGTGCAAAAATTATGTCAAAGTGACGAAATAATTTCCGAGATGTGTCACTGATACTTTTTAGTGCGATAAGAAAGAAATTCGCGCTTGCGCGCCTGCGTAGCGATTGTAAACAAAGCAACGCCTTGATCCGTGAACTCCCAGCATCCCCCAAGGCGCGTGATACAAAAGTTTTTGGCTGGTAGGCCTATAAGTATTTTTCCGTGAATTTTTAAAAAAACTTTTTTGAGCCGACGTATGATACGTCCAATCGGCATACGGGAGACATTTTGACTCGACGTTTAATACGTCCAATCGGCGTAAGAGGGTTAACATAACGTAAATTGGTCACTTGTGACGTTTTAGAATTTCATATTTGATATTTCTTAGAGTTTATTTAGTGTTATTTAGTTTCTTTTGTGGAATCTGAATAAACATTATTCCGTAACGGCGCCTGGTTTTTGGAAGTGTGAATCAAACCTGCAGCAAAGCAAAGATAGAAGTTGGTATACCAAAAAGGTAAAGTGTTATATTTTTATTAGTAGCGACTAATAACGGATAGAAATTGTGTTTAACTAATAACGGTTTGGAACTGTGTTTAACTAATAATGGATAGGGAGTGTGGTTAACTAATAATTGATAGGAACTGTGCTTAACTAATAACAGATGGTTGTGAAGGTTTGGTAAAAACTGATGTTTACAATGTTTTGAGTGAAAACATTTACACTTTTACACATTGAGTATTTTTGTGTTTGTGATTGTTCCATTGTTTGTGTACTTGTTCATTTTCTTATTGAAGTGAGTCTTTTTATTTTATATTTTCATTTGCATTCACAATTTAATTGACTTAGTTATTTTCATTGCTGAATCATTGCAAATTTAATTAAATCTAACATTCATGAATTAATTTGCATTTACTTAGAATTCTTTTCAAGATTTATTGTTGTTTAGCACTTATGAATTAATTTCAAATGCTAAATTATGGCCTAACACTTTTGAATTTCCATTGAATTAATCTTCTTTGAATTTTGTGATAAAGTAATTTTGATTTAATTTTACTTAATTTGATTCAAGAAATAATTAAACTTTACTTTGTTTTTAAGTAACAGTAATTTTCCCTGATATTGTGAATTTCACTTATAAATTTTGAGTTTAATAATAAATTTTTGTATTTAAAATTTTTATAAGTATTTTCATTTATACCAGTATATTTAATTATGATTATATTTATGTTAGGTAGAAAACATAGAGTGGTAATTGATTTGCTTCCTTCAATTTATTTGAAGTGACTTAGAACCAGAAAGTACTTAGACTTCTGAAATCAAGTCAGGGAAACACTTAGACTTTTAAAGTTGTTGATGGAGTGATGCCCTTGATTAATTTAATTACTTACAAGATTACCTCACACCGTTTTGATGAAACTTAGTCTGATATTCTGCAATACTGGTAAGTGTTAAGGGATCACTGTTGCCATTTAGAGTATTCAGTCGTTTAAACGTGTTATGAGGGTTCAGGTGTCTGGCTTTTGTGGCTTTTGTGAGGTAACATTAAATGAATGGTAAAGTGTATTAACCAGATACTTGGCACATAGTACCCATTGTTTAATGGTGCCCAGAGACCCGGGAAAGCAGATTTCATTATCACTCTAGAATATACTGGTGGTGTTAGGGATATATTTTGTTAGGAGAGTGACCATATAGTTTTTGTTTTGCATTTATTGTATTGAATTGTAAGTTGATAACTTAGAGGAATATGGCTCAGTTCAATGTTCAGGAATTTTTAGCAGCCCCCTCCATCCAAGTTTTGTCTGAAACCACTCTGACTAGATCACTGTGGAGCGCTTTACCAGGATTAACAGTCAACTTAGAGAAGAGTGAGTTTGGCAAGGCAACTGTACAGTATCTTGGGTTTGAAGTTGGGAAAGGCCTTCTTGCTCCAGTAACTACTTATGTAGAAGGTATCCGTAAGGCTACCCCACCTACTACCAGGAAACAGCTACAGAGATTTTTAGGCATGGCTGGTTTCTATCGTCGCTTTTGCCCAAATTTCTCAGCCGTAGTAGCTCCCTTGACAGACTTAACCAGTCCCAAAGCTAAGTTTATTTGGACTCCAGAGTGTCAACAATCTTTTGAGAAGGTAAAAGCCATTTTAACTTCAAGACCAGTAGTTCAAGCTCCAGACTTCGACAAGACATTTGTGATACATGTTGATGCGTCAGACTGTAGCGTTGGAGCTGTTCTACTTCAAGAAGATGAAAATAGTATCTACCATCGTGTGTGCTTCATGTCTACAAAACTGAAAAAACATCAGAAAGTATACTCGACAATCGAGAAGGAAACATTAGCCTTAATCACCGCATTGAAAAAATTTGAAGTGTATGTGAATAGACCTAGGAATGAAGAAATTTTAGCGTTGTCTGGTCACAATCCACTATCATTTATCCAGAAAATGAAAAATCATAATCAAAGACTGACCAGGTGGTCATTGTGTCTGCAACAGTATAACTTAAGAGTGCAGCACATTAGTGGCAAAAACAATGTACTTGCTGATTATTTATCTGGTTGCGAATCGTTGGATTCAATACCGTGATAAAAAATCTGCTGGGGGGAGGTATATTATATATTGCTACTTTCAAAATGCATGTTTCCCCTCTTTGAAATGTCATGTAAGATTGTGCAACATTTTTTCAGATTCCTAGATAGCTTAGAATAGGATGTTTTAAATGTGTGTTCAGATTTCGCATTACGTGTTGTAAAAGAATATATATATTAACGTAGAATGTAAAAAGAGAGAGATTTTTACTTTGTCTTTTCGAAACTACGAATGTTCAACTTTTATGTCGACACTTTAAGATTAGAGGGTCTGCGAGATCTGTTTGCTTTCCTAAACCTGTCAACGCATGTGATAGCGAGAGAATTGAGTCTTGCATTGTTATCAAAACATGTCAATCTTAATTGTCGCTCAGCCTCCGTTTTGATCGCGTCGAGTACGTTTCCTTTTTTTAACAGACTCGTCTTGTACGAGTATGTCTTTGTCAAGTCCCACGTGGAAATTGCACATTTTGTATGTGAGATTGCATCAGATCTCAAACTTTCTGGAAACTTTCGTGCCAAGAACGTTTTTGACATCTGCCCTCTCCAGCTTCCGTAAAGGAAGAAAATTCCATTCTATCTTAGGACCTCGAGGCAGTCAGATCTCTCTCTCTCTCTCTCGCTCTCTCTCTCTCTCTCTCTCTCTCTCTCTCTCACTCATCATTGAGATTATATTAACGAAACGTAAATTGGTCACTCGTGACGTTTTAGAATTTCATATTTGATATTTCTTAGAGTTTATTTAGTGTTATTTAGTTTCTTTTGTGGAATCTAAACAAACATTATTTCGTAACGGCGCCTGGTTTTTGGAAGTGTGAATCAAACCTGCAGCAGAGCAAAGATAGAAGTTGGTATACCAAAATGGTAAAGTGTTATAATTTTATTAGTTGCAACTAATAACGGATAGAAATTGTGTTTAACTAATAACGGTTAGGAACTGTGTTTAACTAATAATGGATAGGGAGTGTGGTTAACTAACAATTGATAGGAACTGTGGTTAACTAATAACAGATGGTTGTGAAGGTTTGGTAAAAACTGATGTTTACAATTTTTTGAGTGAAAACATTTACACTTTTACACATTGAGTATTTTTGTGTTTGTGATTGTTCCATTGTTTGTGTACTTGTTCATTTCTTATTGAAGTGTGTCTTTTTAATTTATATTTTCATTTGCATTCACAATTTAATTGACTAGTTATTTTCATTGCTTAATCATTGCATATTTAATTAAATCTAACATTTATGAATTAATTTGCATTTACTTAGAATTCTTTTCAAGATTTATTGTTGTTTAGCACTTGTGAATTAATTTCAAATTTTCAATTATAAGCCTAACACTTTTGAATTTCAATTGAATTAATCTTCTTGAATTTTGTGATAAAGTAATTTTGATTTAATTATACTTAACCCTCTTACGCCGAAGCCCTAAAAATCAAAACCTCTCCCGTATGCCGGGCCTGGTTTGGAGTGAGCGCGGAAGCAGAAAAAACAATGTTTTCAAAAAATCACAGCACACTTAGTTTTGAAGATTAAGAGTTCATTTTTGGCTACTTTTTTTATCATTGCCTGAAGTTTAGTATGCAACTATCAGAAATGAAAAATAATATCATTATCATATGTAAATAATGCGATATATGGTAGCAAAAAAAAACAATTCATACATAATTGTATTCAAATAAATGCTGTGAAATAAACCGTTAAAGCTAACGAGTTACTTTTTTTTTCGTTGTATTGTACACAAAATTGCAATCCTTTTGATATATAATACATTGTAAAACAATAAAAGTAACACCGGAAAAATATTATCACAAAATG
>NC_087209.1:91586847-91619347 GCF_015104395.2 Macrobrachium nipponense | reverse complement strand
TAATGGCAACTTTTAGACTGGAGAAGATGAGAGACTGGCCGGCTCAGGGCTTGGTTGTGGTCTTGACTTCAAGGAAGGATGTACTGCCTTCTCTGTCTCACATGATGTCTTTTTGTAAATTTGCTCATAAATATGCCATGAGGTTGATGTTGGTTTTAGCTCTTATCTTTCATGATTGTATGTCAGTTATAAATGTAATTTTGCAAAGAAAAGTGCAAGGAAATATTAGAAAATTCATACATAAAGCCAAAAAAGCTACTGCATCTTCGTTCTCAGTAAATTAACATAAATATTTTTCAACAAATATGCTGAGAATTTGTTACTAATTTTATTTCTTATCTGTTTTGATATTGTGTGATCCGTAATTATAATTTTACTAAAAATGGTAAATTCACTTATAAGAAAAGTCATGTATAACTTCGTAAAATTTACGACCGTCTTGTAAAAGAGGCCCCACAATGTGTTGTCAATTGTAATTTTCAACTTCTCATGGAAGGTAGGAGAATTTTTTTAGAATTTTTTACTTACACCATGTGCATTTGCATATCTTCCTCTTTCCTGTGATGAGATCTTAAATTTTTTTATTTTGCCGACTTCAAAGTTTACCCGGTCTGGGGTGCTGTACACTGATAAATTACCGCGTCCACTAATTAACTATGCCATGGCATATCAAGGCAATCCTAGGCGTTTTCTGATCGCTGATTTAATTACAAATTCCCTTCCCCCAATTCCGGGTCTCGTGTCGTTTGTAAATGACCACGACAGCTCTGTCTTTTAGGATTAAATTTTATCTGGCTATTATCCTTTGAGTTCCATAAACTTTCCATTATGCTCAATCATACCCAATGCATTTACGAACACAGACAGAATGCTTATTCTATGACTCTTTTTCCTTGTTATTTCGACGAGTGTTAAATCTTAATTACATCTCTTATCTGAATAAGAATCAATATATTTATACTACACAATTTCAGAGACTAAAATTTATCAAAGAATATCCTCATGAGGTTTCAAGATATCCGGTGGTCTTTTAGCCTATTTAGTTTTCTGTATAAGAAAACTATTGTACTGGCTTTCTCTGTCCGTCCGCCCTCAGATCTTAAATATTACTGAGGCTAGTGGGTTGCAAATTGGTATGTTGATCATCCACCCTCCAACCATCAAACATACCAAATTACAGCCCTCTAACCTCAGTAGTTTTTATTTTATTTAAGGTCATAATCGTACTTCTAGTAGCACTATAGGTATCAACAACATAGGAAACTACCAGACAGTGTTTGAGTTTCATGGTCCGCCGGAAAGAGTTCTATGGGCCGAGGCTGAGGCCACCACCAGACAGAAAACTCATTGCGCCGAAGAAACTACGGAGCATTTTTTACTTGTTTTGATTAGATGATGGAAAATATCTGGTTCAAAAATCAGTGAAACTCATCGTGATTGTATGAAGTATATGCTGCTCATCACTGCCAGAGGCTCTAATTCAAATACTTTGGCCAGTCATAAGCAAGGTTGAAACCTGAGCCAGGTCACCGGTGGATACTTATAGTAAACTCAAGATAATTTTATATCAGGAAATTTGTAGCGTTTTTACAGAACAAACTTGTCGCCATGATTGGGTGTTTCAGTTTCAAAAGGATGAATAAATGTGTACTGCCCATATAGAACATGAATCAAGCGGTAACGAAAAGGCTTTGTGAAATTATCCTGTAAACAGTTATGGTATTGGATCTAATCTTATTATCTCAGGAAATTGCAAATGAAACAACAGACATCACATTACAGCCCTAATGATTAGGGACATGAACTTTCAATTGGTAATCCTGATCCAAAGCTTCAATTACATAACAAACACCTTCCTGGCATAGCAAAGATCTCTCAAAAAAACTAGAATATATTTTTCTAGGGACTTTAAATTCTAAGACAAGGATCTGCCATCATCAAGGGTGACGCTCATGAACACATTTTTCTCCCGAGATGAGTTTTTTCTTGGCAGCCTCTCCTGTTTTTGGCTCTTCACAGAAATTATGAAACATGTTTATGACACCTAGATATTCGGTTCATTTATAAAATATTTCATAAAAGTCGGTGTTTCGCAAAAACTTCCGTTGGTGCCCAGTAATTTCTGTCGTTCGGTTTTTGCCCATTTTTTAGCCAGTACATTCTTCTTGTTCTGATGTGGACCCAGAAATCATCGAAACCAACAAAGAGTGAAGTTTTTCACTTTGCGATGTCTAGACTAGGAAATCTCTTGAGCAAACTTTTTATATTTTTTTATATTTTATACACATACTGTATATATATATATATATATATAGATATATATATATATATATATATATGTATATATAAGTAGATATATATAGATATATATATATATATATACCATAGAAATATAGGATTGAATATAGAAAATTATTTTTAGTCACCACCACATTAATACCTGCATAAAAAGGAAAGACAACACAGTACTATTTGGATAAAAGGGACAGCCGCAATAGTAATACCTGGATGAAAGGGACAAACTGCATAGTAATGCCTGGTTAAAGATGATAGACAGCACAGTAATACCCGAATAAAAGAGGTAATGACCACAGTAATACGTGGATAAGATGGACAGTTACTATAGTAATACCTAGATGAAAGAAACAGCCAGCACAGTAACATGAAAAAGGTGATGACCTACAGGTGTGACAGATTGCTTGGGCTTCAAGTGACAGTAGGGAACTCTAAAATCCTAATAATTAATGTTTATATGCCATGGGAAAATAACAATAATTTTGATCATTACTGCATGATCCTAGGGGAGTTACACACTATTATTCAAGATTCTCCTGCTGATCATATTTGTATAATAGGGGACCTTAATTCTCACCCCACAAAACAATTTTATAATGAACTTACTCGCTTCTGTCAAAATCATGCTCTCCAAATTAGCGATGTAATGCTCCTCCCTCCCTCCTCCTACTCATATGTACATAATAGAGCAGACGCAATTACAACCTCCTGGCTGGACCACTGCATCACATCTCCACAACTTCATGATTCTATTATGACCTGCAATATTCGCTACGATCTTGCAACGGCTACGATCACATCCCATTACAGGTGTCATTCAGTACCCCATCCCTCCCTACCGTGAACCTACTAACTGACCGCCCTCCAGCGGTTAACTGGGAGTTTAAAAACCAACAGAAAACCAGATACTTTAGGGCGACCACGGAAACCAGGTTGCGGTCAATAATTCAACCGGCTGACGCCTTACTGTGTACCATCACAAAATGTAGAAATGACCACCACAAGAGGGATCTGAATGAATTCTATTCGAACATAATCTCCGCTATGCTTGCTTCGGGCAGGACTGCCTCTAGATTTCGTCAAGGTAATTCTCGTAATATACCTGGTTGGAATGACTTGGTTAAGGATCTGTATACATACTCACGAGAAATGTTTTTACTGTGGAGCAAAATGGCAGCCCGAGGGAAGGACACACTGCATTACTAATGAGGCAGGCGAGACCGCAATTCAAACTTGCTCTTAAGCACTGCAGGTTAAATGAAAAACAACTAAGAGCCGATGCAATGTCTAGAAACGTAGAATCTGGTGATTACCCTCGTCTTTGGAAAGATATCCAGTCCTTAAATCCCAAAACTAAAAAGCTATTACAGAGGGTAGGGGAAGCAGTCGGAGACGAGGCTATCGCAAGGATGTGGGGTGATCACTTCAACAATATCCTGAATTGCATAAATGATCAGGATTCCCGAAGCGAGGTGGATAACCTCCATAATGACAACATTCAATTTCATTTTGCAGACCGTATTACGCCAGGTAACATCAGCGATGCCATAAACAGCATACCTAATAATAAATCGCCCGGCTGTGATGGTCTTCCCGCAGAGGCTTTCAAATTCTGCCATCCGATAATTTACATTTTGCTAGCTGCCTTATTCAATGCGTGCATAATTCACCAGTTTCTTCCAGACTCCCCACTCTTAGTTCACTTGATACCATTAATCAAAAACAAGCTAAAGGATGCAGCTGACCCTGGCAACTACCGGCCAATTGCAATCACAACGATCGCATCAAAGATACTTGAGTCGGTTCTTCTTGTGAGACTTCTCCCCTTTCTACACACCACTGACAACCAGTTCGGGTTTAAAGCAAACCACTCAACCGACACCTGCATCTACATACATATCATCAGCATCTCCGGTTTTCCTGTGTTTCGTAGATGTGAGAAAAGCATTTGACAGAGTAAACTACCTGAAGCTATTCCTGAAGCTGCATAAAAGGGGCACACCCCTATATCTAATTGGCATTTTACACTGCTGGTTCTCCACACAGCAATTCTGTGTCAAATGGGGCAACGTATTATCGTACACCTTCGGCTCCCTAAACGGGCTTCGGCAAGGGGGCATTCTCTCTCCATACCTGTTTAATACGTACACAGATGCCTTGAATGTCAAACTGAACTCACTCCCAATCGGATGCACTGTCAATGAAACAACTATAAACAACCTCTGTTACGCCGACGATATGGTTCTGATTTCCCCATCAGTGCATGGCCTCCAACGACTCATCGACACTTGCCGCCAATAAGCAGAGGAATTTGATATAATCTACAACGAAACCAAGACCCAGTGCATGTCGCTTCTCCCGAGATCGCTCAAGCATATTGCAGAACCACAAATTTTCCTCGGAAACCATCGGCTGGAATTTGTGCGCGAATTTCCGTATTTGGGTCACATTATTACCGACGACCTAAAAAATACGGCAGACATTGAACAGAGGCGTCGTAAACTCTTCGCAACTGGCAACATGATTGCAAGGAGGTTTGCCTTCTGTCACCGAGACGTGAAACTGCTGCTCTTCCGCTTGTACTGTTACAGTATCTATGGGTGTTCCTTCTGGACGAACTATACCCGAGAGACCATGAGACGTATCACTGTTGTGCACAATGACATTCTGAGACGCCTCACAAACACTCCACGCTACCACTCCGCCACACAGATGTTCTTAGAAAACCACCTGGACAATTTAAAAATCATTGTAAGGCGAACAATGTCCAGCCTGGTAACCCGAGTGAGAAACAGCGGCAACTCGCTCATACAAAGCATCCTAAGGAGTGAAGCAAGAAGAAGATCTAAATTGTGGGAAAGATGGGAAAATGAGGCCTTTGTCCCCTAAAGGACTTTATCTCTGTATTAGCAAGATGTCATCTGCAGATTTTGTCATTATTATATTTACTGCTGATAATTTAATTTTTCATTATTTCTGTGATTACTATCAAGTTAAAGTTTATATATATATATATATATATATACTATATATATATATATATATATATTATATTAATATATATATATATGTATATATATATATATATATATATAATATATATATATATATATATATATAATATATATATATAATATATATATATACATTCAATTTTTTTGTATTTAGCCCTCTGGACCAGACTACTGTAACCACCTAAGGTCTCTAGTTGGAAATTTAAAAGCTATATAATTTGTGCACCAACTGTTATAACTCTCAATGCATTTTTTTTTTCTCACCAATATTATTACTATTACCAGTATTATGATTACTATCTTTTGGATGCTACCTCAGCTATTTGTGGATAAGTGCCGATTACTAATTTTTCCTATCATGTTGACTCATATATCTAGATTGTGTATGTTACTGTGTATTTTGTATGTTCATTGTATATGGTCTTGAACCGAAATAAAGGATATTATTATTATTATTATTATTATTATTATATTATTATTATTATTATTATTATTATTATTATTATTATTATTATTAATACCTAGATAAAATAGACAGTCACCACAGTAATTTCTGCTTAAAAGGGCCAGTCACCACAGTAATACCTGGATCAAATGGACAGTCACCACAATAATATTTAGATAAAAGGGACAGTCACTCCAGTATACCTTGATCAAAGGGACAGTCACCACAGTAATACCTGGATAAAAGGACAGCCACAATAGTAATACCCAGATAAAAGAGAGGGACAGTCACCACAGTGATACCTGGATAAAACACAGGCCACCACGCCCGGATGAGAGTTTCATGGGCTGCGCTCATACAGCATTATACGCTGTGCAGAAAAGTCCATTCGCTGAAGAAACCCTTGCGCATTTTTTACTTTTTTTTTTTTTTTTATTAGTTACACATTAAAATTACTTGGTTTACCTATCTAGCAAAGTAATGGAGAACAGAAACTTATATTTTCATGTACTAAGGTGAAAGTCGTCCAAACTGAAATCGTCGCTCACGCCATTTAGTTATATAAAGAGCAAGTTGAAAAAATACCAGCTCAGACCATTTATTGAAGTGTTAATAAAAGATGCCTTGAATTTTCTTTCTCACTGAGTCAAAGGAAAGAACAACATGGTTGATCTAAAAAACTTCCTACGTTTAATTTTTTAGTCTTCGCCTCCTTTTATTCCTCCTCATTCTTCAACTTTTTCTTCTGATCAGAATTTTCTCAAAAAAAAAAAAAAAAAAAAAAAAATATCTCAGACAAACTGCATCTCACATGTCAAGTCATATCTTGATGACAAAAACAGAACCTTCCAGGATTTAGGATTAGACAAAAAATGACATGCGTGTTCAGGACAGATTCAATATACCTAGTATGAATATAATCTTGGAAGTGAAAATAGATAAGAAAATTCATTTAATTTTAGGAGCTTATGAAAAAAAAATATCTTAGGGCTATAAAAATAATGTTTACAGTAAGATGATATTTAAAATTTATATTCATAGTTTTTGTTTTTCCAAGAGTTCAGTTGAGAAAGAAATACTAGTGGATATTTATTTTCAAGAACTTTCATGATTTATGATTTTATATGTTTGCATATCGAAACGAATTACAAAAGAAATTGTACTGTGAAGTTAGCCTAACAACGATTTCAATTCAGGAAGTTGCAATACAGAAACGAAAATTCTTCTATTACCTCATTATAATAGTTTTGAGGAATTAAGAAAAAAACTCGCTCTAACCAGATAAGTTATTTTTTTCTAAATAAGGAATAACAACAGTTCCGTATACGCTACTAATTAATGAATATGACCACTAGTTCCCATACCAATGTTCATTAAAAGCACCTACCGAATGTGCATGTTGGAACGTAAGACTGGCCAGGCAATATGCTTGCGTATCGTCAGGTGCGTTCGACCCAATGGAATTTATGAGCGCATGCAATTTTTAGTGGGCTAAAACCTGAGCTTTATTGGATTGGTTTTAAAAAAACACAAGTGGTGCAAAAAAGATTCTATCTCGTAAAATGTGTAGTGGATTTTCTTGTTTCACCTGCCTATTCCTCTACTCTTATAACTTCTAATTTAAAACACTGTGATGCTAATTTCTGTCTCTATATCTTTCTCTTTCCGATACAAAGGGATCAATTGATACACACAACACACACACACACACACACATAAACACACACACACACACACACACACATATATATATATATATATATAATATATATATATATAATACTAGATATATATTATATATATAAATATATATATATAAATATATATATATATATAATATAATATATTCATAAATGTTCTTACTGTATAGTTCGATTGACAACCGTAGATGTCTTGTTGTTAACCATTTGTTAGTTATGTTCCCTCGCCTATATGATACGGAATTACTTATATCTATTCATTAGTACATATATACGATATATATAATATATATATATATATATATATATATATATATATATATATATATATATATATATATATTTATATACGCACACACACACACATGTATATATATTTAGATAGATAGATAGATAGGAGACTAAAATGCTATTTGCGTCGCAGAATTATATTTTAGTTTCTGAAGCCTGTGTAAAAAATTTCGCTACATTCTACGATTATTTACACATATAGAATGTGATACTAAAATGCAAAATTACCCAGCGCGATAATGATAGACTAATCTCAAAGACTTTCCATTCATAACAGTCTAATGATTATAGTTGTCCATAAAAGTATAGATAACTTGAAGTCCCTCTCTGTCGTATATTATACGTGCCGCCTACGTTAATTTATAATCAACAGACTTATACCGCAGAAATGTGGAATCCCTTCATAAAGATAAATCTAATTTTAGATAGATGGTCATTTGCATATCAATGTCCAGCTGTGAAAGAACCTAGAATAAGAATTCAGATCAGTATTGTCTACAGTTATAGATGATTGAGTAATAATCTAAATTCACTACCCATATATTGCACCAATCCATTGCGCTGTGAACAAAGGTATATCATTCAGCGGGCAGTGGAATGATCAGCATATAAATAATAGCGCTGACTAAACCCACGCATAAACCTCAGGTTTTATCAGATGGGCTTATAAAATGGCATTTTGACTTGGTGTTGGCAGTCGGTTTGGGTATTGCTCGGTTGGAGACAGGAAAATGATGAAATCCCTCGACGGCATACTAGGCATTAATCCTCACTCGACAAGACAAAAACGAGGGACTTCTGCGGGATTAAAATGACCTGGAAACGGCAAAGATTTACTTGCAAGGAGCGTCAATGGCCATGTGAGTAAGATAACAAGAGCCGTTGAAAATGTTAAGTGTATGCGAAGTGAATAAGGAAAACAGAACCACAACGGTGCGCCATTCAAGGGGAAATAATAACCTTAATAAAGAATCCTGGAACTAAAGAAGTAATGAATGCGATAACGAAGAAAAGCGCTTTACCTGAATTCCGAGGGCTCCTAAAAAACCAATAAATGTAACTTATTCAGATTCGTAATCGGTGATGAAAGAGGAACAAAATGAAACTCATTTATCCATTATATGTTAGATTATTAAAAATGTTAGCCAGGCTAATAGATTTATATTTAATATTTAATTTGCTTCAATGTAAAATGAAATGTATTCCAGTGTCGGAAAGGAATTTTTATCGCTACTGTTTTTAATATCTTTGAAAGACAGGAGTCCCGAAGGAAATAAATACAGAATTCGTCCATTTCAAGTGGGATTCAAAACTGTGCCATGTTAGGAGGATAAAAATGTACTTTATTTTATGTATGAATATTTCTGAGACATTGTTACAGATAATAACTATGGAGAAGAAATTTAACACTCCTTACGATACGATTTTTTGAGCTTCTTGGATTCATAAGCTGAAATACAATTGTGTTGTTCACATTCAGTAATCATAAGTATCAATATCCAAAATTTCCAATTTACGTAAGTTTTCTATTTAGTTTAACACGGAAGCGTTTCTGAAAGCCTCGAAATTCCAAGGGAGATGAATGAAGGAATTCTCATTCCTATTCTCAGGTGGAATCTGAACCCAAATTGGACAGAAAACTGATGTTGGGATAAGAACTCATTTTAGTTCATAATTGCAGATACACTTTAGAAAGAGCCAAGGAAGAACTGAGTACTGGCTCAAGCACTCGAATTTATAGTTGAAAATGGCACTGATTGCGGTGTCCTTATAAGCAATCTATCTGTTTTTCAATTAGATGCACAGAGAGGACGTACATGCTTACATGAACCTTATGATTTAGCTTGATTGTCGGAAGAACTCTCTTGAAATTAGTAAAAGTATTTTAGTGTTAAAGGAAATGGATTTTTCACATAGTCATGTAAATATGAATTTTTCACAAGAAAAAATCTGAGTCAATATCTGGTTAAAAAAGGTTATCAAGGAAATAATTAATGGAATTTGATATTTTCTGGCTCTCCAAAACACAGTCACAGAATAATGCGCTTTATTTGATTTGCAATAAGTTACCGATGACTTGTGTTAGGATTCCCACCAACAGGGCATCTCTCTCATGCCCTTGAGGAAAAACTGTGGTGCTAATTTCGAAGAACGCTAAGACTTCTCATAACAGTTCTTTATTCCAATACAGTTTGTCAACGTCTGTGATATTAAGGAGACAGTCCATTGCAAGGGTCCTATAATAGCATTGTATGTTTGATCGTTCATAGCTTTGTGAGTCGAGCGTGTCGTGAGCTGCTCTGCTGAGGACAAGTGGATATGAATGGTCCAACTTCAAAGATATATTTGGTCTTGCTTTGTTGCTTTTCCATCTCAGTGGGTTCATGTCTATTATATGAGGTTGCTAAGAGCAACCTCATCACATCAATTACTGCTGTGGATTAACTATTACCAAAGACGAGAGAAACATTTAAAAAAAGGAATGTGTATCATATTAATAACTAAATACTGCTATAAAAAAAAGTCGTATACTGGTGGTAAAAATTGCAAGTAATGAAATTAGATTTTCCAGCAACTCAATTTAATGTAAAAGAGCATAAAATTTCCCATATTTATTAGTTCACCCAATTTTAATGGCGTCAGACTTACTGCAATTATTCTAGGAGACATTTCCTTCATTACGATTCCTATTCATTTCACAAAATAAACTTTAAAAAGCCCACATTAATAAAAAAAATGCTTAAAAATTGCTGAAAAATTCATACGCTTCTGCAATGCACACCTATTCTTAAATGGACTGTTTGTCTTAGTTTTTGTAAAATTTGCAATCTTTTCTACGTATTGTAAAGCTGATATTTCATATCCATGGAACAGTAAATCTAGAGGGAGCAGTAGGGAACGAAATAGGAAAACACTGGTCCGAAAGGAAAGTTCCTTCATATTGAAATTTCATTATGTCTGAAAAATGATCAAATTTATCAGTTTACTATAACTGCAATAATTTAAATCTTTAAATTGCTAAGAGATCTGAATTTATATCAAATTAACGACAACCACGTGAATGTTTTGGATGAATTTTATTTTTTTATTGTGAATTTCCAAATGTTTTGGAACAGTAGATGGAACTGTAAATCTATAATTTATTTATACCTTTGCTTCTCCTTCAACTGATGTGGTTATTAAGTCTGATAGAAAAGGATAATTGCATCATAAAAATCTTAATTGAAAGTACTGGATATAATTATCTTCATGACATGGAATACATTGATGTAAAATCGCAACATGAATATTACTTTTGCAATTTCATTCTCTTTAGCGAAGGTGAAATGCTCCCCTTTAAGTGGGTCCATGAGAAGGCTGAAACCGTGACATTTTTCCAGATGTACAGAACAAGAGACTATCAGTTTTACATCCATAGTATACGGCACTTAAAGAAGTGAAAGTAATCAATGAAATGTGGGATAAATGTATAAAATATGAAACTGAAGACAAAAGTTTCTCCGGCGCAATCGAGTTTTCTGTAGTGTATAATCAAGGCCACTGAAAATAGGTCTATCTTTCGGTGGTCTCGGTATAATGCTGTAAGAGACGTGGCTTATGAAACATTAACCACGACCCAGTGGTGGCCTGTCCTTTATCGTTGCCAAGATGGACAATTATGGCTAACTTTAAACTTACATAATACAAAAACTACTGAGGCTAGAGGGTTGCAATTTGATAAGTTTGATGGTTGTGGGGTGGATGATCCTCATACCAATTTCCCTGGCCTCAGTAGACTTTAAATTCTGAGGACGGACAGAAAAAGTGCGGACAGGGAAATAGCGGACAGACAAAAAAAGCCATCTCAGTAGTTTTCTTTTAGAGGAAACTAAAAACAATGAGAATGACGAACAGGTCTTGTCTGTTCACATCCATTTTAATCGTCCTGTCGCTTGGAGGGACAGTCAAGAATAATGAACATATCTCTCCTTTGCTTCATTAACGATTCTTCATTGCGAGGCTGGTCGAGGTACTGCACTAAAAACATTAATGATCTGAAGTAAGGATTACTCATTTACCCTTAAATGTAACACCGTCCTTACCATTTTGATATCAGGAAACTCTACAGGACATATTATGGGTCGTATTATTTGTTATCAGTGAAATCGTACTTTATATACAACTTTATTCTAACATATGATAATGATGTACAAAATAACAATAATTTGGGAATTACACTGTGAAACTTTAAATCCTGATATAAATGCTGGTAATAGAATTTACAATCTCATACATTTTACAAAGACGACTTCAGTATTTGTAAAAAAACTGTTCTATCTTCTTACATATATATAATATATATATATTATATATATATATATATATATATATATATATATATATATATATATATATATGGATAACTTGATCACGAAGTATATAAAACGTGATGCTAATAAAGTTTTGTTATGGAGGAAAAATGAAAGGCGAGAGAGCCAAGAACTTTCGGTCTAACATGACCCTTTACTTCGGCACAACTGATCATACAGAGCAAAAACATAGTCAAAGTAGGCTTAATATCCAAACTGATATTACAAGATTAGCATAAGGTCTATTTCACTCTACAGAAACGACAAAACGCCTGAGGGCAAGATTAGTGATTTTTAGGCAGCCACACCTTGGAGGAGAACACACGAGGTCAACAGATGATTCATCCAGAAAACAATACATTTTGAAAAACAAGGAGGCATATACGACCTAGTAACATGAAATTTACAAAATTGTTCCAAAGAAATGAGTGAAAAGACGAAAATAGGATATAAATATAGCGAACAAAAAGAGAGAGAAAGAAAGGAGAAGAGAAGAGAGAGAGAGAGAGAGAGAGAGAGAGAGAGAGAGAGAGCTTACCTTACCTTACAGACCTTACATTTTGTTCGGGTTGCCCCAGGTCCCTCAGTGTGAGGCACCTCTAATGTCTACCAGAGAGTTGCTAGTACATCTTCCGGTATATTTTGCATCTTCCAATCTTGGATGGTCTGGGATGCAGTTTAGATATTTGTCGAGCTTATTCTTAAACACATCTACGCTCACTCCTGATATATTCCTCAGATGAGCTGGCAACGCATTGAATAGACGCTGCATTGTCGATGCTGGTGCGTAGTGGATTAATGTCCCGTGTGCTTTCCTTATTTTTCCTGGTATAGTTTTGGGCACTATTAATCTACCTCTGCTTGCTCTTTCTGATATTTTTAGTTCCATGATGTTTTCTGCTATTCCTTCTATCTGTTTCCATGCCTGAATTATCATGTAGCATTCTCTTCTCCTTTCTAGACTATATAATTTTAAGGATTGTAGTCTTCCCAGTAGTCAAGGTCCTTAACTTCTTCTAATCTAGCTGTAAAGGACCTTTGTACACTCTCTATTTGTGCAATATCCTTTTGATAGTTTGGGTACCATATATTGCAATATTCAAGTGGACTCCGAACATATGTTTCATAAAGCATAATCATGTGTTCAGCTTTTCTTGTTTTGAAGTGCCGTAACAACATTCCCATTTTTGCTTTACATTTTGCCAATAGAATTGCTATTTGATCATTGCATAACATGTTCCTATTCATCATCACACCAAGGTCTTTAACTGCTTCCTTATTTGTGATTGTCTCATTATTAGGTCCCCTATATGCATATAGCTTTCCTTCTCTGTCTCCATAATTTATTGATTCAAATTTATCAAAGTTAAATACCATCCTATTTACCTCTGCCCAATCATATACTTTGTTAAGGTCTTTTTGTAGAGCGTTCCTATCTTCATCACAAGTAATTTCTCTACTTATTCTTGTGTCATCAGTATTGCAGCTATCACCTTACCTTGTGGTGGCACACCGGATATTACCTTGGCTTCATCCGATTTCTCATCGTTTGCAATAACTATCTGTTTTCTGTTGTGTAAAAATTCTTTTAACCATCTTCCTACTTTATCCACGATATTGTGTTTTCTAATTTTCTTCGCTAATATATTATGGTCTACCTTGTCAAAAGCTTTTGCAAACTCTAGATAAACCACATCTGTTTCATTTCCGCTTTTCATATTTTTGAATATGTTCTCACGGTGGACTAGCAGTTGGGTTTATGTACTTTTTCCGGGTACGAAACCATGTTGTCCTATATTAAACAAATTTTTTTTTATTAAATGTTTCATATTTTTCTTCATTACCCTTCCATACACTTTCATAATATGTGATGTTAGACTCACAGGCCTATAATTACTTACCTCTAGTCTTGATCCACTTTTGAAAGTAGGGGTAATATATGCTAATTTGTGCTCATCATAAATCTTGCCTGTATCTACACTTTGTCTTAATAATATTGCAAGTGGCTTTGTGATAGAATGAACTACTTTCTTTAACCAAATAGCAGGAACTCCATCAGGCCCTGCTGCAGCTCCATTTTTAATTTCATTAATAGCTTGCACAATATCAGCTTCATTAATATCTATGTCAGCTAAATATTCACTATTTCGTCCCTTACTTCTGTATCATTATCTTCATTATCTATTCTAGGGGTGATTTCTCTCTTATTTCGTTCTGCCAATATGTTGCAAATTTTCTTTTTTTCATTCGCTAATCTCCCTTCAATTCTAAGAGGGCCTATTTCTATTCTTCTTTTATTCATCTTTTTCGCGTATGAGTATAATAGTTTGGGGTTTTGCTTGATATTTATTAGGGTTTTTTCTTCCAAGTCCCGTTTTTCATTTTCTTTTGATTGTATAACCTTTTGTTCTGCATTTTCTATCTTACTTTTTAGTTCTATAACTTTCCATGCATTTTTTTCTTTTGCAAGACCTTTTTTCCACTTTCTGATTTTCTGGAACAGGATCCTTCTGTCTCTTGGTATGCATGACTGATGTTTACTTTTCTTCTTCGGTATATATTTATCCACTATTTTCTCTAATATTTTATATAATATCTCCGTATTTACCCTTATGTCATCACTTACGAAAATGTTATCCCAATCTTTGTTTAATTCTTCATTTATTTCTGACCATTTTATATTTTTTACTGTAGAAGTTGTATTTTCCATATCCTTCCCACTTTTTCATTTCTTGCTTATCTCTGTTTTCACTTGCTTTGGAATGGACTGTTTAATTCTATGATATTATGATCTGAAATACTCCGCATTAATCAAAGATGTTATTTCTTTAACATAATTCATCTCGTTCACAAATACTAGGTCTAAACTATTTTCCTTTCTTGTTGGCAGGTGATTTATTTGTTGAATGTTGTATTCTAGTAGCATATCTAATAGCTTTTCGAATTGCCTCTTATCTTCTGCACTACTATTACTCTCTTTTATATATGTATAAGTACAACCACAATCTCCTATTCGTTCTTTCCAGTCTACGAAAGGAAAGTTGAAGTCTCCAGATAGGAGAGTAGTCCAGTCCTTGTGATTTCTAAATATATCATCCAATTTTTCTATTATTAAGTCAAACTCTTTAGTATTAGGAGGTCTATATATTACTATGTTCATTAATTTTTCTGATTCAAATTCTACCGCTATTAGTTCACATTCTGAGTTACTATATTTCTCATATATTTTTCCTTGTTTTTTGTCTTTCCCATATATTGCGGTTCCCCCTTGATTCCTACTTTTTTTGCTATCTGATCTTTAAGTTTGGAACCTTTTTATTTGATCATCAGTTCCAGTCTCTTGGGAATACCAGGTTTCACTTATATTCATTATATCTATTTTCTTTTCAATTTGGGTTAGTTCTTCTAAGTACTCTATTTTCTTTTGAGTTACTCGTAACTAAACCCTGCGCATTCATCACTATGATTGGTTTGCGTGTTTTCTCCTTTATTTAATATTGGTAATAATAAGGATTTTCCCATGTCTCTTTCCTATTCTGGTATGTTGTTCTTTTTTTCATTTCTGACTTTAAAAAATCCAACTTTTCCATAATATTTGATCTTCCTTCATCATAATTATTCATTTTGTGTCTGAATCTGCAATTTTCTCCGTATCTGCAATATCCTCTTGCATAATAAATACAGTTATTACCTCTTGAGTAGAATCTTGGAGCTGATGCTTTGAAATTTTTTGCTGACATCTCTGCATATCTCGTTGATGGCTTGCTTTTTTCTTTTACCTGATATTCTTTATTCCTCTCTTTATTTGTTTCTGTCTTATTTTGGATTTTATTACTTGATTGATTATTTATTTGATTATGATTCATGGCTACAGGGTGCATATATTTACATTTTTTGTCGAACTTACATCCTTTTCCTTCTTTTAGGTTTTTGCATATTTTTGGATGCAGATCTCTGCAATTATCCTCATAGCCATCTAGGTATGCACATTTACCATATATTTCATTGTTGTGACATACCTTAGGATGTTTGTAGTAACATCTTTATCCAAATCTGCAATTTCCTCTTTTCAAAAGGTTGCAGACTTTGTCTTTTTTGTCTATTTTTTCCTCTTTCCCGTCATTGTGTAGATCTGGGTAGAGCCTCTTCGGGATTTTCTTTTGTGTTGTCATATCGTTATTTATTTCTTCGTAGGTATGCTGCTTTATTGCCTCATATGTAGTATCAATGAGTATCTCTGCATCCATACTTTTATCTTGTTCTTTGTTTTCCTTATTTTTTTCTGTCATTTCAGTTTTGTTTACTTCTCTTACGTTTTCCTCTTCTTCTTCTTCCTCTCCCTCTTCTTCTTCATCCTCAACTATTTGTACATTCAATCTTGATTTAATAACATTGTCTATCCATGATAGACATGTTGAGCAAAATATTCTTGTACCTTTTTTCATATCTTGCATTACCTCAACAAATTGTGGATGGATCGGAATGTTGCATGCAGCACATTTTCTGATTAGGTTTTGTGGATTAACTATGCTATACCACACCTTACACAGTTTTGCATGCTTTTGGCATTCTTTTTCCTAATGCATCAATTAGGATATTCACAAGGTTCACCTTATTCATTTTCTTTGTCGGAATATGTTGGTTTATGTATATTTTCTTTATGAGTCTCTTGACCACTTGGATTTTATTTGGAACTTCTTAAATTATTTTCAAGATTTTTTCAGTTGATTTGTTCCAGTTTGAAGGATTATATCCTTCTAATATATCTATGAATGCTTTTGTATCTTTTTGGTTAGGGCTGTTGCTGATCTCATAGATGAGAAATGCCAGATCCCTTCCTGCTACCTCATCGTATTGCGAATCTGCCAAGCAAGCTAAATTTCGCCATTTTTTCCCGCAGTTGGAACTTACTGCAATCTTGTTCTGATTTACAGTATTTCACTTGATAGAGAGAGAGAGAGAGATAATAACTATATACATGTGGGCCTAATATTTATCCAAAACACGTACAAAAAGCCAAATTTTCTGTCGATGCTGAAAGGTACAATATTGAGTTCACTTCTGCTGAAACTGTATCTTGACTGACCTATTACCCACCAGCCCTGTACTCTGCAGACGGTCCCTGTAAGAATCTGTTCGGGCACAGAGATACCTTGAAAGATTTGCAGCTAATCTTTTGATCCAAAAATCAGGTAAATGTTTTAGTACCTGAATAAAGCAACATGACTATAGGACGGCACAATCGTGTGAGGCTCTGTTGTCAGGTCCGATTAATTTAGCCCTGCGATTTATTGTGAAGGATTTAAAGCTTTGTCTTGCTGTATTAAAGTAATCAAAGGCACAAATAGCAGAATCAGAAACAAAACTTCCATCTTGCAAACTTAATCCCGAATCAGTATAATGATTAGTAATGAGCTTGATCAGATGAGGATTATCTGCAAATATGAAACTTCTCTGTCTGCGCACGAATTTTTGGTAGAATCACTGATTCCAATGGTATTTTCAAATTTTTCCAGACGCGGAGATGATAACCGGCTTTTCGAATGCTTTCTATTAATCTCAAAATTGTTTTTAATTTTGGAACATTTGACTGATCAAATGCCTAAAATAGTGTTTGCCTCCAGTTACCTATAGGGCCTCATACCATTACAACTTGTACTTTATCATGTGGTTCGTAAAGCATCCCGTGCCTATATCATAAGCCTCAAACTTATCTAGGCTCATTTCATCCATGGACATAACTAAAATTGTTTCTTTAAGAGACGATACAAACGTTAGTATTCCTGGCTCATAGTTGAAATTTTTAGGTCAGTTATTCAGTATTGCTACAGTAGGTAAAGGGATTCCTTTTTCATGCCTCAAGACATTTAAAGCATTTTGGGGTTGAGACGTAGCATAATAAGAGCCAATTCGATCTCTTCATCTGTCCAGGCTTTATGTTCATTTTTTCTTAATGATTGCATCCATTCAGGTTTTAGTGAAAATACTCATTGAATATCAGTTCCATTTCCTCTCTGATGTAAGACTGTTATATCCTCTTCTTTTCGTATTCTAGTATTTCCTGGTACATTTCCTTCTGAACCTTTAACAATTGCTCTTTCGTCACCATCTCGGTTTCCTGGATGTTTGTTGCTCTCTGCTTTTCATCCCTGGGAAAAACTTTATTCCCATTTTCTTTAGAGGCGGTTGATCTATGACAGTTGTGTAATCCACCGTCCCCGTCACAGATAAACACGCGAACGATTTTCTTCATCCCAAGTCGTTTTTCACAATTCCCAGACCTCGTCATTGGTTCTGCCAACCAGAATCTGGAACAGTGTAAAGGGTTTAATAATAATAATATTAATAATAATAATAATATTAATAATAACCAGCAAATGCAACATATCCTGAAAATAGTTTAATTGCCTGTAGTTATAAAATATAACTATTTTCTAAGGTTTCCCTACTCAAAATTTACTATAGTTTCTTAGTAACTCGGTGAATTTTTTTTATTTCATTTTTACTTGTCACATTCATGAGCAAAAATGACCCTAGGGCGTGAGAAGAGCTGCAACAGCATCCCACTTCAATGTCCTTTGGTTCATTGGTCTTTCTATTCCAAGAAGACGATTCACGTTGTCGACAATATCATCCCTCCAAAAATGCACAAAGCAAATCATAGCGTGAACTAGGTTGAATTTACCAGGTGGTCGACATTTCTTAAACTTTCATTTTACTATTGACGAAAGAGCCGTCCTGTTTGAACCTGAAGACCTGACTTTCCTTTTCGTGTTAAAATACTTCGCAGCTCTTCGGGGTTGTGCTGACAATATTTTAACAGTGTTTGAGCAAGAAGAAATGTTTGTGAAAGAGGCATTGTACAAGACAATTGACATTTATTAACCAATACCTATCAAAGAAGTCACTAGGGACAGGATGAAAATAAGAGAGAAACAGAGTGGAACATTTTGGTTTGCCTTTTTAAGCCAAATCTTTGACCTGACTTGCCTTAGCTCACTAGGGACAGGATGAAAATAAGACAGAAACAGAGTGGCACATTTTTGTTTGCCTTTTTAAGCCAAATCTTTGACCTGACTTGCCTTGGCTCACTTGAGCTCATTATCCTACCAGCTCAGATTCAGACCTGCGCGGTAGCAGACCCGCTTAGCTTTTTGAATACGCTTGTCACTACAAAGCCTTATATGAAGCAACTCTGATGGTCAGGTCGCAACGTGACCTCGTTGTGATTTCTCGGGATACGGGTTCGATTCCCGCTACCGGACATCAGAATTACTTCATTTCTTGCATTTGGATCTAAGGCTTTGTAGTGACAAGAATATCCAAAAAGGGTGAAGAATTCGATAAATTAAGAGGCCATGGTGCCTATTCCAATTACAGACATACGTATTTGGTAAAAAAAAAGTTTATATATATATATATATAGATATATATATATATATATATACATATATATATATATATATATATATATATATGTATATATAGATATATATATATATATATATATATATATCTATATATTATATATATATTGTATATATATCATATATATTATAGATATGATAGATAGATAATAGATATAGATATAGTAGATAGATAGCAACGGCTTCTTAAAAGCTATGCAGCCATTCATATAATCTCGCCTGACTTTTTGTTATTAGAAGTAACGGAGCGTTAGCATGTGGTAGGAAGCTCAAATGAGCAGGAGGGGTAAACTAAATATAGAGACAGTTCATTTATTGACTACAGAACTGAATGTGGCTGTACGTCTCCTTTATTTCTGAACTTTATCGTTATTGATTATGGAGTTTGATATGCAAAATAATTTTTTGTTTTACATTTTATATTATTTTCTATCTTCATATTCTTATTGCTTCCTAGAGGATGATTATGTTTTAATGATGGTAACTGAAGAATTTATTCACATAATTATCTGGTGGAGCTTTAGATTTTTTAAATTAAGATATTCTTCCAAAGGGGCTGAATATTCTTTAGGTGAAAATTGGTTATTTGTTTATATGCTTGGAAAATTGCATGGTGAATATTAGGTGGAACGCCATGACACCTCTGAATGTTGGCTGTCAGGCAAAGATTAATAAATTATTATATCTTAACTCTCCCCTTTGAAGTAAACGCAGAATGCATTCCCGTTTGCTCTCGTTGAAATATGTATCTCGATCCATTAGATCATAAAGTGTATCATTTGAAAACTGGTACTTATTTTCCTTTGCATTTTCGCCAACTTAGCGGCTTTTAGGTTATCTAACAATGCTTCCTGCTCATCAAAACTCGTTTAATATACTTGAATGCGGATTCGTTCAGTTTTGAGAACACTGATCTTATTACTTATGGTGCAGAGTTTATTTTTGTCAACCACTCTTGGCAGGTTTGGTTATTTTCAAATAAAGGAGAAACTATGGCAGTGAAATTCCAAACGCAGAACAATTTGTCTTTAGTTAAATATCAAACCTCAAGTCCCACTGAGTAACGATCGATGACGTCCTTTCGTAATTGTAAATAATAAAATGGCTCTTTTTTTCTGTAAAATAAAGCTTTGAATGTCCGTCCGCACTTTTTCTGTCCGCCCTCAGATCTTAAAAACTACTAAGGTTAGAGGGCTGCAAATTGGTGTGTATATCATCTACCCTCAAATCATTAAATGCACCAAATTGCATTCCTCTAGCCTCGCTAGTTTTTATCTTATTTAAAGTTAAAATTATTTATAATCGTGAGTCTAGCAACGCTATGGGACAGGCCACCATCGGGCCGTGACTGAAAGTTTAATGGACCACGGCTCATACAGCATTATACACTATACAGAAAACTCGATTGCCCTGAGGAAACTTCGGTGCAATTCTTACTTGTTTTATTCACGCTTGTAAACTTAGAACGAAGCAGCGCACATCGAAGACTGAGTTACGACTGTGACCTTTAACTAAAGGCCTTTTTACTTCATTTCATATCTCTCCTTCAAGCTTAGATGACGTCTACAGTACTGACAGCGACCGGCATAACCTTACTCATTATACCCTTGGTGTGAAGAATTTTGAGTTATTCTGCTTAGAATAGAATTATTCTTATGAATGAAAAGAAATGGGGGAAAGGTGTAAAGAATTGAAAAATAGGTAAGGAATCATCAATGGAATTTTCATAACATCCGAGGTGTTTAAGCAACAGGGAATAAATCCCTGACTTCTGTACCTTGAAATAATTTTTCATTCATTACAGGAATCTGTGCGAGTTATCCCTCACCTTTCTGTATTGACATTATTTTCATAATTACGCCACTATCCCTATAGAGAAATACAGCAGAAGAAATTTTTTCATGGATCATCGTCGGTGAAGAGAAAGGCAAATTGTTTCACCCATATCACTGAAAGCAGGGACACGCGTCCGTGTGCTTTCACGACTTCCATTCGGATATTCTCTTAGTGACATTTTTTCATTCACCTTTTTTGCAGTTCTGTAAGCTCTAAAGATAGAAGTCTTGTGTGTGACTACGTAAGTACGTTCATTAGTGTAACGATCTGAGTATATCCAGCATACATTACCGTATGTATATGCTGTTGTAAGGAAAAGAAATTATAAGTACATGAGTAGGTTAACACTGTTTGTAACACAAGATTATCCAAGATAACTCAATTATTAATCAAGCTTCCCATGTACCCCCTTTGTGTTCCACTAGAAAATACTTACGCGAGTGTGTGTGTCTTTTTTGGTTTTTTACGCCATTGCTGACCATATATGATTTTCATGATGATACCTGGTTTTGGAATGATTTTTCACAAATTCAGACTCTTCAGATATGCAAACGCATACAGTAATTTGCTTCAAATTTCGTAGGCTCTACGAGATAATGGGTCATCTAAGTTGATCAAAAGTACAAATACTGAAGTACATTATATATAAACAAAGACAAACTATAGTTGGGTAGACCATTTTGTAACCGTGGCAATAGATATGCCTATCTTTGCATTTAACAAGGTACAATTATGAGTAACATTTTGTCATAAAGATACTTAATTGGATGGAAATTTTGGTTTGTCTAAGCGCATACAAAACTAAAATCATTCGAAGACTAATTAAACAAAAAAAAAAATACATTTTGCATGATTTTGTAAGAATATAAATATAAAGCCAAACTTGATATTACAGGCCATCCCGGGTTCACGAAGTAGAGAAAAAAAATCCATAAAAATCAAACGATAATTGCAAACATGGGAAGAGGTATGAAAAAGGGAGAAAACTTAGTCCCCAAGATTGTGCTAATTCATTGGAAATTAATTAATTAATTCTCATGTGATTTCAATATTCTGCTCATGTATGAGTCTTCATATTATTTAATCCTAACATTTTAGAATTATAGAAATGGTTATTGATTCTGCACCAGATAAAAATGCACTAAGGGTTTTTCCTTTATTGATGACAACTACTGCTTTACTAAAATCAAGTCGGAACTTCAAATTAAAATCGTTCCACTAACTCTAGAAGTGATGTGAAAAAAATTTTATCCTCTAAAAATAAGTGGAGACGTCAGACAAAATACTTATCACTTAATGAAGCAGATACGTGAAACAAGTCACCTCACTAAATACACTAAATGCTAGAAGAAATGTCAAAGATTTGTCTAAGAAAGAAACGGATCCATAAATATCGCAAACTCTTCATATCCTCAGGCTTCTGAATAGACCACAAGTCCTTGGAATGTAGTAAAAATACTTTTCTTCTCTTTATGTCTCGCTCAGTTCTCCTGCAAACTGAACCACCTTCAATTTCACAGCAGTTGTCGCGCTAACTTTGGCTTTGATGATTCAACAGAAGTTTCCCTCACAATGAGCAACAAGTGTCTCCTTCTCCTTCATCCTCTGGACAGAACCACTCAAGGTCTCCTGGGTGTTTTCTAATTTGGTTTGTTGTTTATGTGTGCATGTATACAGCATTTGTTTCTTTTTTAGGTTTCTGTGAAAGAAAACCATTAAGATGGCTTTGTCTGTTCACCTGCACTTTTTCTGTCCTTACTTCTCCTGTCTGCCCTCAGATCTTAAAGACTACTGAGGTTAGAGAGCTGCAAATTGGTATGGTAATCATTCACCCTCTAATCATCAAATATACCAAATTGCAGGCCTCTAGACTTGGTAGTTTTTATTTAATTCAAATTAAAATTAGCCATTGATCGTGGTTCTGGCAATGCACAACACAGGCCACCGCGGCCGGCTGAGGGTTTCATTGACTAGGGCTCATACAGCGTTATACCGTGACCAACGAAAGACAGATCTATTTTCGGTGGCTTTGATTATAAGCTGTACAGAAAACTCGATTTCTTCGGCGCATTTTTTACCTGTTTTTAATTTCTACTCTTCTTTTTTCCACTTTTTTGTGCATTCAATAGAGGTATATATGTTTTTAGTTCAGTCTGTGTGCTTATTCATTTGTATCTTGGGTATAAAGATCTCATGATTCGTTATGCTGTAATTCGAAAAATAGAAAACACACCAGGGGTGAACATCGTGACTGGCAAGTGATTAGATTTTCAGAGAGATCATTGTCTGGGTTGGGGACTTTTTCATGCCCGTGTAATCAGTCATAGTGGATGTCTGTGGTATCCTAATGTTTTTGCTTATACATTCGGTTTAATATTTATAGAATCTTCGAGTTTGTTCATTCTGGATAGATGCTCATTTTAATTCATATAATACTGATAACTTTGAACATCTTCATGTAACCCGGAACAATAAGGAAGTGGGCAAATTTACTTAAATGTGTACCTATAACCTTTGAACCTTTTATGTTAAGACCTTTCGGCCTTCCATCTTGCTATGCACCCTCTTCTAACAATTATTCACAGGGAAAATTGAGGTTTTCTTCCTGTTTCACCTTTCAAACCGACTGACCTAATTAATGTCAGGATTATGGAAAGGACCGCCTGTCCTTTGACTGAATGTTTATTCCTAAGGAAGCAAATTTTGACAATAAGACTTCACTGATTTGCCAGAAGTGGAAAAGATGATCTCAGGGACAGCAGACGACAATTTCCAAGAATTTAATCACTTATTAATATTGATAAACTGTAAAGAAGTCGACTTAATCTTTATCATTTAGCTACTTTTATTAATATCATGATCTTTATTACTGTTGCATATGCTCCTACCATTAATGTTATAATCTTACCATTTAAGTTTTAATTAAGTTGGTAATTCAATAACACAACTATTGATTAAAATTTATCTCGCAAAATCAGATTCCCGTAGGAATGTTGGAAAAACAATCATGTTAAAGTCATGGAAAATAGATTACTTTGAAAATACCACTGTTAAAGTTTCTCACTTATGTGTCCGTAATACTTTATAAGTTTTTATTTTTCATTATTAAAATCTTCAGCATTATTTCACGAAAGCCATAAATAATCTAAAAAAAGACATGACCTTCACGCATGTCATTATAAGCTTATAAGCTGTTTTGTTTTCTTCTTCCCGGATTCTTAGCAACACCTTTCATTTTCCCTCGTATGGGTGGCGGTCTTTAAGTCTATTTTGTTCAAGTGACCAAAGTTACGCTAAAAAAATGGGTTATTCAAATTATTCAGACCATCTGAATATCCTGAATTAATGGTAGTTAAATCAGCATAAATATGTTGTTCCTATTTTATTCCAATAATATTAAAAAATCCGTCGACCGTAAAGAGACAGATTTATAACGGCACACCAGAGAACCAACCCCGGATGAAGTTGTCAAAAGAAAATGGTATTTAAAATTTCATTCATCTAAAATGCTCGAGAGCATTATTGCATTTTGGTATTCTGTCACTGAGAGGATTAAACGTTTATGAGCGTAAATTGAATTTCCTCTCCACTAAAAGGTGGATATGTATACAAACGTACAGAGAATCCGTCTCCCTAAAGCAATTAAAACTGCAAGGACAAATTAACATTGAGATTTCTATTTCATATCAGTCGAGAATTTAAGTTTGGTGTTGACTTATGTGAGAGGGAATTACTTCTTAATCTGTATTTAGCTCTGTTCTAAGGGCAACAAATGCATTTCAAGTTTCACTGCCTCTGATTCTATTCGTTATCTATTATGCATCTAAAATCTATTATTATCTTTACAAAAATTTTATTATTGTTAATTTTCAGAAGCTCTAACAGCGTTCACTGAATTGAAGGGAACAGATGAAACACGGAATATTCTGGGAGCAAAGCAAAATGAAAATAAAAGGAAAGGGAACTTTATGAGATGAATGAATTTATACAATTAAGATTGTGACCAGAAAACATCATCACTCTTATTATTGTTGTTGCTATCGCTGACGATGTCTCACGAAACGAGGACTATAAACATTATCTAAATGAATTAAACTATACAATAAGAAAATTATAGGTTTCTATCACCAAAAATAAATTCCTCAGATTCAGCGTTCGCAGAGCAGGGAATCGAACTTCGGACCACCGGATTGCCAGCCGAGCTCGAAAACCACTCGTTCAGCGTGGAACTTAATTTGGCAGTGGAAATGGGAGGTAATCAAAGAATGGTTACAGCACAGAAGGCACAAGAATCTCTGCAAATATTTGAGGGCGATAAGGAATGTACGCCGTGGAAACAAACAAAAAAAATAGGATCAATAAAAGAATCGTTCAACCATATTCTTTTATGGAAACCAAATTGTGAATATTAAAAAAGAATGAAAAATAAACAAGGTGGAGACTATTAAGATGAGCTAATTTCAGACAATAAAAAACCTTGAGCTAGAAATGTTGAAAAGGTGATACCTGTCAAAAATAAAGCTGTTAAAGATTGAGGTAGTCTGGTCACGAGTATCGAACGGAAGACGAAAGTTTAGTGAAGATGGATTGTAAGTACGTTGTTCACTGTGCATGAAATTTAATGGAATACAGATTAGCCTTCTCTGTAGACGTTAACTGATCTAGCGAATGACATACTCGTAAAGCTGCTGCTGCATTAATCTGCATGAAAAGAATCCTCCCAAAACCTACGCTGAAAGCCTCTTCCCAGGCCTAGGGAGCACTGACATGCAAAAGAATGCTGTTCCAATCTGGAGAGATATCCCTTGGGAACTAGTACTCTTCTCCGTAAATTCCACAGCCCATTCTCAAGCAGCACAGGGCACAATTAATAACACTGCACCACTGTTGTTGATCCCAGTGTAGCAACAATGCCAGCAACATTTTCCACCTCTGCCAAACAAATCTAGACTGTCTGACAAAGCCGCCACACCCCACTCAGAATTGATTTCTATTGTGAAATTTCTAGAATCTAGATGAATCCTAGTACAAACAAAGGGATATAAAGATACACACCGATTCTAGGCACCAATCAAGCTAGTTAAAAGAATAAATAAATCACTGTTATTAGAGCAATAGCCTTTTTCGCAGCAGGACGAAGGCAGTAAATTTACTATCAATTGGATCTGCGTCAATTTGGAACTGAAATAAGTTAAATATATTTAGTTTACCAACTCTCCTAGAGATGGCCCGAAGGATTAGATATTTTAACGTGGCCAGAAAAATTGGTGACAAAGCAACGGGATCTACAGCTTATTGTGGGATCCGAACCACATTCTATAGAAAAGTGAATTTCTAATTACCAGAAACAAATTCCTCGGATTCCACGTTGGCAGAGCGGAGAATCGAACTCCCGAATCGCTGGGCGAGCTCATAACCCACTCGTCCAACGACGAACTGAAATAAATGATGAAATGGTTGCTATTCCCAAAAAGCAACACTTTGGGATTCTTTTAACCGAAGTGAAAAAAAAAAAAAAAAAAAAAAAAACACACACACACACTGGGTTATTACCAACTACAAGAGGAAAATTCCATCAAGCAAGTTTTTTTCGTCTTTATTTATTTATTGATTTTTTTTTTTGAACGTTCAGGAACGTCAAGTGGAATAATATTGAAACCGCTAACCTTCAGTCGTATAACATTTTTCAAGGAAACTGCCAGACACCAGTCACAGATTGCGATTTGTATACCTACGCATAATCATGGACAATCCATGACCTTGTAATAACTGTAAGTGGCCGAAGAGCCACTAGACCTCTTCTTTCTTAATTTCCCAAAAACAATAAATGCGCTCAGGTTAACAGACTGTCAATGATTATTCTTGAAAACATTGAAGACGTTGCAAAACTTCGCTGTTCCTACTCGCCTTAAAGGTAGGAGAGTCAGCCTTTCCTCCTTAACTGGCACATTGTTTATGAGAATGTTTCTCGTTTCCAGTCATTCAAAACACCTATTAATAGGTTAATATCTAAAAAACTTGCTCCAATAACGGGAAAAAGCACAAATAAATATGACATGAAGAAGAAAAAATACATATTGTTTTTTTAAACTCACAGTTCGTATGTCAAGGGAATTGTACGGATCGTGAAACCTTCAAAGGACCATCTACCAAGATACATCATGAATTTCGAAGCACTTATTATTTCTCCGTAATATATTCCCTCCATTATTTTTCCACATTGCTCTCGGAGTAATGGTCTAGTGAAAGATATTTCAGCATTAATTTTGCACGTTGGGGGCTGAGTAAGATTTGTTGGGGGTTTTGGGGGGTCGGGGGTGGAGGAGAATAATGTTTATATAAAAAATCTAAATATTAAGAGAAAACAAACTTTCTACCTTTTCTTGGAACAGCAGATAAGGCAATCAAAATGAGCTTTCTCAGATGCAGATCTCCTTTCATTTGGTTGTCCACTGCTTGATCTTTTTCTACCTAAAATCATTGATTGATATGCCCGACCTCCAAAGTGGTAAAACATTTATTCTTTAAGTTAAATTATACCTAAAAATTACAAGGCCGTTATTCTTTCTCTATTTTATTATTATTCCTTTCTTTTATTCTTTTTATATCCTCATAACCAGATATTATGTATTTCGATTAACTGAAGCTACGAGGATGAGAGCTGATCAGTGTACACAAAGAATCAGTCATAATTGTCATCTCATCTACGCGTTCTTACATAAATAAAAAAAATAAATCATCATAAATACTTTATGATAATTAATCCAGTTAATGACTTTATACAAGGCAAATTCACATTTAAAACCAAACCGGTCGTAAAAAAATTGCTCAAAACCATAACTCATCAAACTGTCCTTGTCTCTTGTTCAGTTTGTTCGAATGAGAAAAATAGTTTGATTACTTGATTTCCTTTTATTTCGGTGTAACAACAAAAATCTACTCAGCATTGCGAGTAAAAAAAAAATCTATAATTGCTAACAATGTGACTGAATTTATACAGTTGTCCTCGTTTGTTAACAAAATTTGTCGCAATAAAATGGTCGAATGGTTAGAGTTAATCTGGAGTAGATGAAATACCCAGAAACAAATACAATCAAACGTCGACCCATTTTAACGAAAAACCTTCTCTCACTAATCCACACCCTACCGACTGGATATGGGTCTCATGTAATTGAGGAAACAGTTCCGTCAGACCTTTACAGTGGTTCTTGGGCTCTTGCCCGCTCCTAACAGAAAAGAAAATCGGCATTATTACTGTCATGACATCCTACTCACTGAACCATTTGCCAAGATTCCAGCTGGAAGATTATCAACCCACTTGGAGAATGCAACAAAGATTAAACATGGGCCAGAATAAGCAATGCTGAATTACATCACTGCTTGTGCGGTAATGCCTTGGAGTTCGCTCACAGGTCATTACCCCACCCACAAACATCCAAGTGAAAGGATGAAGAAAACAGACTACTTTTGTCTTTAGCTTTTAAGAAATCTTCCGGACAACTGATACGTAGTGGAAGAACCCTGCAGGGGGGTAGTGCCAACAGTGGACCTCATGCGGTGCACTGTAGGCCTTACTTGAGGTTCTTTGCAGCGTGCTTTCGGTCCCTAGCTGCAACCAATTTCTTTCTTTTATTGTACCTCTTTTCATATTTATTTTTTTCATCTTACTTTGCACCCTCTCCTAACACTTGATTCATAGCGCAACTGGAAGGTTTTCCTCCTGTTACACCTATCAAACCTTTGACTGTCAATTTCCATTTCAGCGCTGAATGACCTCATAGATCCCATTGCTTGGCCTTTGGCCTAAATTCTATATACAACTCTATATCATTGGGGCAGAAATTGACACGCTCGTCTACCGTACAGTTCAGCATAGCAACGACTAAAAAATTATTCGCATCTAACGAAAAAAAGATGCTGTTTCATTTTTGACTGAAGTCGGTGCCCCCTAAGCAGTATTTTTTTATGTAGACATTATCACACCTTTTTTACTAATCCCAGTTAATAGCCTTCTTTAAACTTGTGCGGTCCTTGGTTAATATTCATGTTATTACGAAGCTTTCTTTTATTTAACCTGATTCAGTCAGATTTTTTGCCTGTTCTAGTCGGATAGTCTATCTTTTAAGCACCTGCTCAATTAATGGTATGGTTGCTTTTACTAATATTAACGAAAATTGTGTTGTTGTCCCTTGAATATTTTATACATCTTATTTTGTGATACTCTTTTCAATATAAAAATAGTCACATTACTTGCATGCGCTTTGATATACACTCTCTAATGTTTTCGGGAGAGTTCTGTATTACTGCTTTTTTTTTATTCTATTATTGTTCTTATTGGCTACATCAACTCTCAAACTTTAAGAAAATTGGAATAACTTTGAGATTATCACTGTATGGTAGGACCACCAAGTTTTCATGCTATATATTCCTCTGTCCTTAATATATATATATATATATATATATATAGTATATATATATAATCTCTATTATATAAATATATATATATATATATATTATTATATAAGTGGTCTTTTATGCGCACTTTTTATGCAGTTGAAGAAAGTTCATGCCACCTAAAGCAAGCACTAGTTTTTTCTGAGGTAGAACGAGCATTGTTCCCAATTTCATTTTTAAAAGATGAGTTTGAACATTCGGAGTGTCGGAAAATGTGAGGTCAATCGAACTTTCATACGAATGAAGTAATAAATTTCATAAAATATAAAACTGAGACAGGTGTCATAATTTTGTCATAGAGGCAATGATATCTACGAAAGTTCAGTTGCATCTGTCATCTATTTTCATAATGTCTCTCACTGATGCTAGAGGACTTGATTAGATAGCTTTAATGGAGGTAATCATCAGGAAATAAACCAAGCTTCCATCTAAAGCAACGTACCTTGAAATAAACAGAGGATAGCATCGGCGTTTTCTGTCATGTTGATTTCAAATAAAAGAACTGCACATCTCTCGAATAAAACTTCATTAGATTTAGCCAGCAATCATAACAAGTAAAAAATGCGCCGAAGTTTCTACGGTGCAATCGAGTTTTCTATACAACGTATAATACTCTATAAAGCCTGTCACTAACATTCAGTTATAACTGCACAGTTGGACTGTGCAGATAAAATAGGAAGTTAGTGTGGACAACCTGCACAATTTTTCTGGCCTGCGCAGGTGGCCTGGGTAAATAGCTCATCTCAATCGATGAGCCTCAGGCCAAACGTCTGCGCATGCGCATTGCAATGTTAATGTGGTGGATACAACTTTTTTGGCTTAGTTGAAGTCAGTTCGCTGTCCGTCCGTGGACCCATAACATGTACCAATGAAGAACATTGAGTTGGATTTTATTAAATTGAAAGTGTTTATGCCTAAATAGTTGATACATTGGATTTACCTGTGTTTTTAATGATTGATATGGATGTCAGAATAATATATGTCTATTTTTTTCCACAGAAAAAAAAAAAACAATTGTGTATAATGACGGTTGAAAGTGGCAGCATCATTCCTGAATGGCTTGTAGATTTCATTGAAACCTTCTATACGAATGAGACTTTGCTTTGGCAAGTAAAATCCAAAGGCTATCGTAACACATTAAGTATGTTTATTCGTAGTTATAAACTATATATGCAAGTCAGTTTTTCAATGAGAATCAATATTCATGACAACATAATGTAAAACAAGAAGCCTATATTCATCTATAATTACACACATGATTATACTCATGTATGTAATACATTTTTAAAATGAGAATTTTAAATAATAATTTACTTTCTGATGAAACCAAATCAAACAATATTGGACTATGTGTTTATCCATTGCTGACATCCCACGTCAGTTTATTTTGTAAAAAAAAAAAAAAAAAAAAAAAAAAAGACTAATCAACACTCTAATGAAATACAGGAAGACAGTAGTAAACTAAGGATTTTCATTCACTGTAACACGTCATAAGATCAACTTAAATGAAAACAAATTAGTAGTAAGAGCTTTTAATGAAATAACAAAAATATTAGGCGTATAAGAGTCAACTTTACAATGAAATAAAACGATTACGAACTTAATGATCTTTCCGTGGAACTCTTCCTTCATTCATAAGGTATTTAATAAACTTTATGAAAGCCCTTGGGGTCATATTTAAAACTCTTAACAGATTCACATGCGAGTACTTAATTAGTGTTTTTTTTACAACCACTCTTTCACTGGACGTCTTACTTGACGTTGATGATATTTTTTTATGATGTCAGCAAGCCAATTACGGCCAGAGCATCGTGTGCTGACGCAACGGCTGTTATGGAGGACTGAGGAAAAAGACTGTATCGTTAGTGGCGAAGATGAATGCTAGCGGCGAGCTTAAAACTACCAGCTACGCCTACGACTGGTAGCGCTTCAGTTGCTCCCCAGATGCAGTAGACTGAGGTTGCGTCGCACGCCTTTGGAGAGCACTGCAAGACTTCATGATCCCATTGGCCTTAACCGTTTAAACCTTAAATATAATAATAACTACTGAGGCTATTCGGGTTACAATTTATAATATTTGATTATTAGAGGGTGGATGATCAACGTATCAATTTGCAGCCTTCTAGACTTGGTAGTTTTCAAGATCTGAGGGCAGACCGAAAAATTGCGGACGTACAAAGTCGGCAAAATAGCTTTTTCTTACAGAAACTAAAGAAGTAAAATATAGAAAGAAGTTTCTTTGGCGTAGTTGAGTTTTCTGCAAGAGACAGGAGAATGAGGGTGCGCCCCATGCCTCCGGAAAGGGCTGCCAGATGCACGATCCATCGCTAACTTTGACCTTAAATAACAAAAACTCCAGAGATTAGAGAGGTTGCAATTCGTTATGTTTGATGATTGGAAGGTGGATGATCAAAATACCACTTTGCAGCCCTTTACCCTCAGCAGTTTTTTTTAGATCTGAGAGAGGACAGAATAAAGTGCAGACGGACGGACAAACAAATCCGGCATAAAAGTTTTCTTTCATAGAAAATTAAATGGAGGTTAATCTCTAATAGCAAAAATACAAGAATTTTATTCAGAATCATGTACAGGACCGTAAACCAGGAATCAGCAGATAGCAGGAAACATCTGCCAAAAATCTACTTTAACCAGAAACCTTGCTTATAGACACCGGGGAACCGACGGCAAT
>NC_087209.1:91581847-91584347 GCF_015104395.2 Macrobrachium nipponense | reverse complement strand
TTACATTTATATTTCATCTACTTATTTTATTTTTTGTATCTTTACACAAAATCCTGTAATGAATCGAATAGAATAGAATAGAATAGAATAGAATAGAATAGAATAGAATACAGTCCAAAGGCCAAGCGCTGCAACCATGAGGTCATTCAGCGCCGAAATGGAAATTGACCGTTAAATAAAGCGGTTAAAATCAAGCGTTAGGAGAGAGTGGAAAGGAAGATGGAAGAAAGAATATGAACGAAGGTACATTAAACAGAATATAAAGGGGGGCAGCTATGGGCAGAAAGGACACTGCAAATAACCCCAAGTAATGCCTGCAGTACCCCGCATAAGATACAGTTACGGCACTACCCCCTACACAGTCTTGTAATGAAGAATAACTTAAAAAAAAAAAATTAAAAAGCACTGAAGTCCTTTGTTGGTGATTGTACCTTAACAATAGTAATCCATGGGAGGTATAAAAATTCAATAAAACAATGTATCATGGAAGTTTTTTTTATTAAATACGATTTTTTTCCCTCTGGTTCATTTTTACAGGATTCTGCAGAAAGTGGATTATGGCGAAAATCTGACACAACGATGTGTCTCCATAAGAAATGAAATTCCTACCTATAAAAGATTTCATTGTGGTTTTGGAAAACGAAGGACTTATGTAAGGCAAAGAATTATCGTTTGAAGTTTTTGAGGAGAATAGGAATGGGTAAAAAAAAAAGAGGAAAATTTAGATGCATGACGTAAAAAAAGATTCTATTGAAAATGAAATTAAATAAAAGTTTTGAAAATGAAGGGCACATCCTATTGATATATTGCAGGTCTAAAGGGTATCGCATTCGTATCCTTGCTCTCACAGGTTTTGAATTTTACAGAAATTACATAAGTAAATATTTGGAAAAACATCGATTATGAACAAACTAGTGCACGAGCACAGTGACACACATAAACGATATGAAAACGCAAAGCCGGAAGGTTAAACCGGGATTTTCAACAGGAATGGAGCTTCTTTCCATAAGGGTAGGATTGAATTCAAGGACGAAGAAGAAGTGGCAACAACGTATTGACTCAAGGTAAAGCCTGGAGACTCTTCTCTAAATCGTCGCACTATAGGATCAATTGAATCTCAGACCATTTAAATGCTGAAACCATTTAAACTTTATCTTTAGATGAGTAACAGTTGTCTGAATGAAGGACAATTAATTAAAATTACTATTAATATCTAGTTTCCCTTTTTATTTTTCTGGTGCATTAAAATTTATGTTTATGGTGGCTGCATACTTTTTTTGTATCACGTTTTAATTTCCTCTGATAGGAGTGTTATACATACATACATACATACATACATATGTGCACGCGCACGCACATACACACGAATAGCTATGCATATATATATATATATATATATATATATATATATATATATATATATATATATAGTATATATATATATATATATATATATATATATATATATATATATATATAAGTATCACACCCATATATTGATTCCCATTTAGAGGGGTTGTCACCAAGAGGATAGAGCCTCTTGGTTCTCAGTAATTCTCTAATGGTACAGTTGCTGGCTTGATCCCGGCTGAAAGATACCATTTCGCAAACTGCTCTGCAATGGGCGGCTGAAGGGGATCGGACGATACGATGATTATTAAACGATTTGCGAAAGCTCGCATTGATGGATGAATGTTCCCGTTCCATACCTCACCATTGCATTTACCCTGCCATGAAAATTATTTTATTATAAAACTTCAGACATTATAGTTTTTTTTATTCCTTAATTCTCTGTTAAAATAATATCCTTTTTTAAAAAACTTAACAACTCAGCACTGATTGACACAGTCACATCGCCAGTGGAAAAAATTTACATTAATGAAGTCTTGGCATTCTACAATTAGTTTTAATTTCCAGTTTTTTTTTTTTTTTTTTTTTTTTTTCCCGTTAGGCGGAATCTAGCAGACATTTTCAAGAGTGCATTTGTGTTGTAATTATTTCGTTTATCGTCCAGGTTTTGTTTTCTTTTGCTTATGTTTGATCAGCTTTTATTTGTTCTTGTCTTGGCTACCTCTTCTAGTGGTGATCGCCTCTTAGGTGTGTTTTATACGTCCTCAGTCTTTAGCTGCCAGTGTAAATGATGCAATTTTCCAGAACGTCTGAATGCTAATGAAAATTTACTTAAAATCACTTCAGCTTTTAGATCTAATAGGATGTTTGTACGATAAACTAAAGTAGAAGAATTAATATTAATCTTTTCCTTCTTGTAATTCAAAGTGCATGAAAACACAAGAAAAATACGTGAAATAAAGTAATTGTTTGCAATTTTAAATTTATCACCATAAGTAAGGGAATAGATTATCAATTAACAGAATACAACTATCATCCTCGCAATTACAAACTTTTATTTATAATGATAAGTATATCAATTCCATGATAAAAAGATTTGTTATACGTTCCTTAGTTTAAAAGCATAACTCCATTGCAGGCCACAGCTCGA
>NC_087209.1:91568451-91581347 GCF_015104395.2 Macrobrachium nipponense | reverse complement strand
ACGGTATAGCAGTAATTCGCAAGTGAACTGAAAATTTTGCTAATTTGCTGCTGTAGATATTGGGTTTGATTGTAAAATATGCAGCTAAGAAATATGCGAAATATATGAGAATAAAAGTGCTTAGGAAGTCAGTATTTCAGAATTAGTATTTCCAATAGATTATCGTATCCTATCAACAGACGCGACTGTCCACAAGATCGATACAAAGCTTCACCAACAGTGTTAACGGTGGTGTTCTGTAATCAGCAAGCCAATGTCATATCATGTCATATATATAATATATATAATATATTACAATTTTTATATATATATATATATATAGATATATATATATATATATATCTATATATATATATATATATATATATATAATATATATATATATTATATATATATATAATTATATATATATATATATATAATATATATATATATATATACACATGAGGTGGCTTGCAGATTACAGAACACCACCGTTAACACTGTTGGTGAAAGTTATGTATCGATCTTGTGAACAGTCTGTTGGGTGCTTAATTAGTTACTTGTTCAACTGCTTCGGGGTTTCATAGTCGCGGATTCGTGTTCGCTCTGGATCAGGAGGGAACGAACTATTGTGTGCCATGGTACCAAAACACTTCTTCCTCTCACTATACTTTAGAGCGGTGTATTACACCCATCATCACTAAGACTGAGAGAACACAGGATGATTATTTTTTTATAACAGGAATTAGATAGTTTGCTTGAGAACCTACCTCGTTGCCTTAATTGACAGTAAGTCTCGGAATAACCTGCAGCGATGTGGACAGTCGCATCCACCGTGTAATCGCTGTAATGAGTGTCACATTGCTAAAGAGGATGGAGAGAATTAGGGGGAACTGTAGAATCCTTGACTGGAAGTGGTACCCCTACGTATAACTCATTAATGATATATTTTCTGTTTATCTCTATCTTATGCTGGCAATTTAGATGTACAGTAAAAGTAGTTACTTTTATAAGTGTAATAACAAACAACAAGGGCGCATTCACAACAAATGCGCCACGTCGAGTCGACCAATTGCGGACCTCACCAGCCCGCCCTGGGACGCCTAGCAAGAAAGAGAAAAAGAGTAACCTTAAAAGTAGTTACTTTTATAAGTGTATAACAAACAACAAGGGTGCATTCACACAAAATTTGATGCATTAAGTGGACCAATTGCAGGCCTTCCCTGACCGTCCAGGGACTCCTGATGGGTATTGCCCACTCCCCAGACACCAGGCGTGAATTGCTCACCCATCCCAGGACACCGCTTGCACGTTCCCGGGATGGGCGGGTGAAGCCCTCCAGGTATCCCGGGACTGAAATCCGAAGCCAACCAGGTGTCAAAGGACAGGCAGGCGAGGCCCGCCAGGTGTCTGGGACGGACGCGCGAGGCCAGACAAGTTTCCTAGGACAGCAGGCCTAGCCTGCCGTCCCAATACTTCTGGAGGGGATCGCCACCCATTCCAGGAAAACCTAGCGGGCCTCACCCACCCGGAACCTGGATGCGAGATGGGCATCACCCACATGTCCCGGGACACCTGGCAGACCTCGCCCACGTCGTCCGAGAAACCTGGCGGGCCGCGCCTAACCCGACCTGGGACACCTGGCGGGCCTGGCCAGCCCGTCCAGGGACATCTGGCGGGCCGTGCCCGCCCGTCCCGGGACACCTGGCGGGCCTTGCCCACCCGTCCCGGGACACCTGGCGGGCGTCGCCTGCCCGTCCCGGGACTTCCTGGCGGGCCTCTCCCACCCGTCCCGGGACAACCTTGTGAACCTTGCCCACCCGTCACGGGACACCTGGCGGGCTTCGCCCGCCCGTCCCGGGACACCTAGCAGGCCTCGCCCGCCTGTCCCGGGACGCCTGGCGGGCCGCGCCCGCCCGTCCCAGGACGCCTGGAAGGCGGCGCCCGCCCGTCCCGGGACGCCTGGCAGGCCTCTGCCCGCCCGTCCCGGGACGTTTGGCGCCTCGCCCACCCGGCCCGAGAAACCTGGCAGACCCGGCTGACCAGTCCCAACACACCTGGGGGGCCTCAACCTGCCCCTTCCCGAAAAAACCCGTAGCGCGTCTCGCCCACCCCGTCAAGGCCCGCCCCCACCCGTCCAGGGACGCCTGGCGAGCCTCGCCCGCCCGTTCCCAGGACGCCTGACGGGCCTCACCCGCCCGTCCGGGGACGCCTGGCGGGCCTCCCCCGCCCGACCCGGGGGACGCCTTGGCGGGCCGCGCCCCGCCCGTCCCGTGAACGCCTGGTGGGCCGCGCCCGCCCGTCCCGGGACGCCTGGCGGGCCGCGCCCACCCGCCCGTCCCAGGACGCCTTGTGAGCCGCGCCCGCTTGTTCCGGGACGCCTGACAGGCCTCTGCCCGCCCGTCAAAGGACGCCTGGCGGGCCTCTGCCCGCCCGTCCCGGGACGCCTGGCGGGCCTCTGCCCGCCCGTCCCGGGACGCCTGGCGGGCCTCTGCCCGCCCGTCCGGGGAAGCCTGGCGGGCCTCTGCCCACCCGTCCCGGGACGCCTGGCGGGCCTCGCCCACCCGTCCCGGGACACCTGGCGGGCCTCCCATGCCCCTTCCCGGAACCTGTAGTGGGTCTCGCCCACCATCAAGGCCTGCCCGCCCGGCCCGGGAACGCCTGGCGGGCCTCACCCAGACGTTCCCAGGAACGGGCGAGCAAGGCCCGCCAGGTATCCTGGGACACCTGGCAGGCCTCGCCCACCCGTCCTGAGAAACCTGGTGGGCCCGGCTGACCAGTCCCAAGACACCTAGGGACCTCACCTGCCCATTCCCGGAACCCGTAGGAGGCCTCGCCCCACCACCCGTCAAGGCCGCCCACTCATCCAGGGACATCAGGCCTTTCCCGTCTCGGGACACCCTCGGGTCTCCGACACCTGGCGGGCCTCGCCCGCCTGTCCCGGGACACCTGGCTTGGCCTCGCCCGCCCGTCCCGGGACACCTGGCGGGCCCTGCCGACCAATCCCAAGACACCTGTGGGGCCTCACCTGCCACTTCTTGGGACCTGTAGCGGGCCTCGCCCACCGTCAAGGCCTGCCCACCCATCCCGGGACGCCTGGCGGGCCTAGCCCACCCGTCCCGGGACACCTGGCAGGCCTCACATGGCCCTTCCCGGAACCCGTAGCGGGCCTCGCCCATCTGTCAAGGCCTGCCCACCCATCCCGGGACGCCTGGCGGGCCTTGCCCACCCATCCCGGGACGCCTAGTGGGCCTCGCCCTCCCGTCCCAGGACGCCTGGCGGGCCTGCGCACCCGTCCCGGGGGGGACGCCTGGCGGGACCTCCCCAGCCAGTCCCAGGATGCCTGGCGGGCCTCCCCCGCCCGTCCCGGGACGCCTAGGGGCCCCCCCCGACGTCCCGGGAGCCTAGGCGGGCCTCGCCCGCCCGTCCCGGGACGCCGCCCGTCGGGACGCCTGGCGGGCCCCCTCACCCGCCCGTCCTGGGACGCCTGGCGGGCCTCACCCGCCCCCGTCCCGGGATGCCTGGCGGACCATCGCCCGCCGTCCCGGGACACCTGGCGGGCCCTGCCGACACATCCCAAGATACCTGGGGGGCCTCACCTGGGGGGGCAGAGGCCCGCCGGTCCCCGGGACCGCCTGGCGGGTGGAGGCCCGCCGGTGGGCCCCACGGGACGCCTGACGGGCGGAGGCCCGCCGGTCCCCGGGACGCCTGGCGGGCGGAGGCCCGCCAGTCCCCGGGACGCCTGGCGGGCGGAGGCCCCGCCGGTCCCCGGGACGCCTGGCGGGCGGAGGCCCGCCGTCCGTCCCCGGGAACGCCTGGCGGGCCGAGGCCCGCCGGTCCCCGGGACGCCTGGCGGCGGAGGCCCGCCGGTCCCCGGGACGCCTGGCGGGCGGAGGCCCGCCCGTCCCCGGGACGCCTGGGCGGGAGGCCCAGGCCCACCCGTCCCCGGGACGCCTGGCGGGCGGAGGCCCGCCGCCCGTCCCCGGGACGCCTGGCGGGCGGAGGCCCGCCCGTCCCGGGACGCTTGGCGGGCCTTGCCCGCCCGTCCCGGGACGCCTGGCGGGCCTCGCCCGCCGTCCCTTAAGAGAGTAACACCTCTGTTTAACCTTACAACCAGAATATGCCACTGAATCCTTTCAATTCTCCAGAGGCTTCTCTGAATCCTTTGCTTCTTATCCTGGCACTCCACAAATCTTCTCTGAATACTCTGCTTCTTCTTCTGACGCTCCCTGAATCTTCTCTGAATCCTCTGCTTCTCATGGCACTCCACCAATCTTCTTCTCAATCCTCTCTTCTCCTGGCACTCTACCAATCTTCTCTCAATCGTTTGCTTCTCCTGACACTCCACCAATCTTCTCTGAATCCGCTGCTTTTCCTGGCACTCCACCAATCTTCTCTGTATCTTCTGCTTCGAATCCTGGCACTCCACCAATCCTTACATTTACCTTTCCCTTTCAGGAATCAATAAAACTCTTACAAAACATTTTATACTTATTTCCCTCTAACTTTCATATCCTTCAACGATTAACAAAGCAAACTTATTACATATAAACAATAAACCTTCCATATAAAATAAAGTATTGCAGTTCACTCCTAAAATCCATTGCAAACTAAAATCATTCTAACACATGGATTATGAAAGAAGTCCTTTAAATTCGAATTAAACTCGAATTATTATGTAAATAACAAAATTTGCTGCAAAAAATAATGTGTAAATGAAAATCGCAGTTTGTAAATAAACTTATTGATTAAAAAAAAAAAAAAAAAAAAAAAAAAAAACTTTCCATACAACAAACATTCTCCTCAAATTTTTGACATCTGAGCCCTCTTCGCAAGGCCAGCTTAGACTTGGTCGCGCCATTCCTTGAACATGCGACAGCTGCTCCCTTCATTTTCAGGCATCTGTAATTTCCCTGGTGGTTCTTGAGCTGGCAAACCGATTTCTCCTTCGCTCCTCGCAGCTGTCGAACCTCATCTTCCAACTGGTCGTTCCGTTCGCCTGGACACCGGTGTTCCTATCCAGCGACTTGAAGCGATGATTCCCTTCCTCTAGAAGGCACCTCAGCTCGTTTCTCTTCAGTTTCGCAACCTGAACTTCACAATGTAGTACACACGTTTCCTTCGTGAGATCTTCCACTTCCTTCTACAGGAGCTGGAACCTGACCTCGGCGTCTTTCCTGTCGGATTAGCGCTTTTCGTTCCTGGACGAGCCTCGCCATCCGCGCCGCTTCTTCGGTCTATATCTGCACGTCTTTCTCCTTCTTCACTTGATCGTTCTCCTTCAGAAACAACGTCTCACCTTCGAATAAGTGGACCCTTCTTGCCAGGCCTGTTGTTGCAACACCCCCTGAGTTATCTGGATCACACGAGTGCTTTCTTCCTTTCCGCCCGCCTTCTGAATGTCTTCATTGTAGTCAAGCCTCTGTTGCAGCTGAAAAATGATCCTGTCCAAGTTCATTGCTGCTCTCTCAGTACTGTAACGGTGTCCTCGCAAGGCGAAATTCTTCGTCGTTCAGTTCCATTTCCTTGGCCTGTTTACCTCCATCATCAGTATTAGGAGGAACCTCACCAGTGAATAGGCAGCCTATAAACAAACATGACTATCCTTGCGTTAGACTTCTCTCCGTATTTCAGACAACATCTTAGACAATAACGTCACACAACAGCTGCTGCCAAGGCAGGCCAAGTAAGGCCACATTTTCTTCAAACTGGAGTACCCAATTCAATCATACTCTCCTCTATATCCCTCTCTTTTTCCTTGATTGTTTTCAATATTTCACAAGAGATATTTCGATTTATCAAAATATAGCAAGAAACATTCTGAAAGATTTCCAATCAGCCTTGTTTCTAGGTGTATAAATTTCTGCAGTTGTTCTCTCTCTCTCTCTCTCTCTCTCTTCTCTCTCTCTCTCGCTCTCTCTCTCTATCTCTCTCTCTCTCTCTCTCTTTTTTTACGGGATCTTTTGCAGTACGCATCTTTTTTGTTTGGTCTCTTATCGTTCTTTATCTATTCAAAATATATTTAGGGATTTTCCTTTATTTACCTTTTTGTCTACAAGAAAAACAATACTAACTACAGGCGGGCAATTGGAACTGAGCAAAAAATGACCATTTTTTAAGCTACGTTTTATTGTTATTGATTTAACCAAATAACTAAAAGATCATCCCTTCTAAATGAATTAGCCGAGAACATCAAGAGAAATATTATATATTTTATATATAATAATCAACTTCTCAACCATAATGATTTTCAAAAAACTATAGGTAAGTTTTAAGATTTTAAATTTATATCATATGCATACAAAGAAAAGGTAAAACGAAATTTAATTATACTAAATTTTGTCCTATATAAAAGTGAAAATCAGGTATAAAGGAGTACAATTTTATTTGAGCATAACTTGATTCGTAAATGGAATTCAATATAGAAATACAGCAGAAAATCCTAATAGCCCCATTTCTAATAGGCAACGCATTTGTTTGGATGTGAACGTATCCTCATAACACAAATGTAAAATAATACTGTTCAATACGGACGATAATGACAGCAATAAATACTTTATTTTAAAAACAATTACAGGAGTCAATAATGTCGTCAAATAATAATAAAACAACAATGAAAAACGACATGACATGTAGGTTAAGAAAATGTATTGTAGAAGCGTGCTTGATAAAGAAAAAAAAAAATATCTGCGTAAAACACGTTCCAGGGAAATCAAATACATAACCCTCACTTCTGTTACATAATATAAACTGTAGATTCCATACCTGATCGTCTGTGTGAGGTCACAGATGCAGATGGAGGTTGGACATCCTACTCATTGTATATTATCATAAAATAATAATGATGAATATTGACACTAGCTCACGTGTTTTTAGTTATGTGTCCTTTTACTGATTACCAGTTAATGCTAATGTTTTGGAAGATCATGCATATTTCATAGGTTTAAAGTGAAAAGTAATATTTATAGTATCTCAAAATTAAATGAAAAAAAAAAAGTGATATTGGTTCAAATATCTGCCAGATTGTCGGAAAAAATGTGATGGTTTTTTAGTTAACATTTAGTCAAACTGAAATAAGCCTTAACTTTTTGAACATAGAAGGCTTTGTAAATATCACTACTTTTATTTTGTTATTTTGAAATAAAGGGAATTACAAAACGCGCTTCATTCCAAGAAAAAAGAAGGAAAAACAGATTAAGGTAATAAAGTTGAGACAGAATAAGAGCACAGCAGGTTAAGAAACTAAGGCTAGATTATTAAAAGGGGTCCAAAAGGTAGAAGAAATAAGCCCTGATAGAATTAGTGGAGCTAAAAGCTGCAGCCTACGAATGGCCATATACTAGGTCAACAATTAACTCTCAATGCAAAGGTAGAAGCTAGTGCTCCTAACCCTCCCTAAGACAGGAAATGGTCAGGGAAACGGCAAAGGACTATGGCAGTTGACTTTACAGGAGAGAAAAGTTACATTCCTACAAAAACATATTAACTCTTTTACACGTTAGAATGGCTATAACTACATCGGCACTAGAAAAACTACTTTGCTTCTTGGAACACAGGAATTGAGTTAAGTTATTTTCTATACAATGCATCTTGAAAACAAGGATGAAAATATCCTTACTAAAGAAATATAGTAAAATGGATAATGACTCGTATTTTGCAACTGACCTGGTGCTAGGAAGAAAATAAGAACACGAGGCTTCTTCACACCATAATCTAGAAAAGAACTTAATAAGTTATCTCTCTCTCTCTCTCTCTACTCATCTTTGTCGTGTATATTCTGTGGTTCTGTCTTTCTCTTTTCCACCAAATATGAACCTGTTATATTGGTGACAGTATCCTAATAATTTTCATGTTGTTTTAATTACTAAAAATTTAGTAAATAAAGAAAATTATTATATAGCCCAAATTTTTTTGAAATGTTATTGCCCACATCGCCCGCTTTCTCTATGGAGGTTGGCCCAATCATGAATTGTATAACGTATATAGACATGTATCTGTGTGGTATGGTTGCTACCTCAATAAAGTAAGTGAACTGAAAATTTTGCTAATTTGCTGATATAGATGTTCTATATATATATATATACATATATATATATATATATATATATATATATATATATATATATAATATATATAGATATATATATATGTATATACATATATATATATATATATATATATATATATAATATTATATAGATAATATAGATATATATATATATATATATATAGAGGTGGCTTGCTGCTTACAGAACACCACCGTTAACACTTGGTGAAAGTTTTGTATCGATCTCGTGGACAGTCATGTCAGTATATAAGATTTAATAATCTATAGGAAATGCCATTTCATAAATACTGAGTTCCTAAGCACTTTTCGCATATTTCCTTAAATGCACATTTTACACTCAAACCCAGTATCGTCAACAACAAAATGTTTACGACCACTCTCTTAATTAACGTTAATAGATTAAGGATACTTTACTCTATGCTCAAGAAAACATCTATTGGATGCTCCGTTAGTTACTTGCTCAACTGCTCCGGGGTTTCATAGTCGCGGATTCGTGTTCACTCTGGATCAGCGGAGGGAACGAACTATTGACAGTACAGTTGGACACAGGTTTACCTGGTACACCGTCTTGAGAGACTTCCCTCACCTCTCCTCCCCCTATTCCTCTCTCTCTCTCTGAATGTTACTAGTTTAAGTATATTTGCACGATTTTTTTTTTTTGTATCTATCCATCTATCTAATCTAATAATAATAATTTAAAATGTTGATATATATATAACGATTCACGCTGTTGTTACCTGCCAGCAGGGCTGGAATTACGGGACGGTACGGTACGGTTGATATTTATAGCCTATGTGTACGGTACGGAATTACGCAACGACAATTTTACCGGAGTACGGTACGGTACAGTTCAGGTACGGAAAAAATGTGCAAATTCCGTACCGTACTACCTTACCTTAGGCAATGGATATATTACTTTTGGTCTACGTTGAAAACAAGGGAACAATATTAATTAATTATTAATAATCATAACCAGTAATATAGCATTTTTTAACTATTATTATTAGCAGCAGCAGCAGTAGTAGTAGCTATTACTATTTTTGTCTTAAGATCAAAATTCTCTTTCTTAGTGACTATGACTTGGGTATGAGTAAATGATTATAATTATTGGAGTAAGAGATATCTGCATGTATGGTGGAGTAGTAGAACGATAGACACTGTGATTGATGGTAAATATACTGTTATACTTGTGTTTAGTTACCTCCTTGGCAATCTTCATTGGACTCAGGGCATCAGCATAGCTTGCATTACGAAGGTGAAGAAGAGATGGCCGTCTAGGAACATAGCTGTCGGCATGGTAGCAGAAATCCGTTTGTGTCACGCAACTTTTTAACTTTTTTTTTTTTTTTAGCAGCAAGAGAGAGCCGCCAATTGCCTACAGATTGCTTTGAATAGGTAACTGGTTATAGTTACTCTATGTGTTACAAATAAAAATTGAGCATTTTTACCGGACATCCAATAGAGTTAAAGCCTTGATTATACCGAAAAATTACAGCAAAATCTCGTACTGATACCAGTCTTCATACAGTTTTATTGACCAAAAACGTGACTGCACTGTCTGTGAAACCCACAGTAAGATGCTTTAACCAATTACAAATAAAACTTACCTTTTATTCAGGCTTGGTGTAATTGTCATTTATCTGATATGTTTTAATACACGTTTTGAAGTTAACTGTAATTCCATTTGTTTTTTATTTATAATTAATGGTAATTGTTATTGTAATTGTAACTGAAAACTTTATTTGAGATTGTTATGCTAGAGCCGCCCTCTTACTTTTCGAGAACTCATCTTGACCAAATGCAATGGAGAGATGTTTGAGTCGCTTCCCAATTCATTTATTATATTATTAAGGGAGAATCTTGACAAGGCAGCTACCAATTCTAAAAAAAAATTTTATTCCATTTATTTCCTTTTTTTGTGCAAAAGGTTTTGTGAAATTTTTTTCCAGTATTTGAGTTTTGTATTTCAGTATCATTTTCTTATAATCAGCATAACAATAATTTTCACCACAATAAACATACTAAAAATTTACTTAGGCAAATCATAGGATGCTAACGATAATTTCTACAGGTCTAAAATATTTTAGATAGTGTTTGTTTGTATTTGTACTAAAGGTATCATAAGTTACAAATTACAATTGTTGCAGCAAATGACTGTAAAAGGAAACTAAACTCAAGTATAAAGTCTTTGCAACTATCTGCATTTCTTAAATTAAATAGGTGTGCGAAATGTAATTGAGTAATACGTTTTATATATGTATTTGTAGCTGTGATTACAATTTGACATATTAAAATTGTATTGTATTTGATATTGTTCCCCATCTTGTAATTGAAGTTTTGTAACTGTATTCGATAACAAGTCAGGTAATTATGATTCTAATTATTGTAATAGACATAAAGCAAACGTAATTAATCTCCTAACCTGCTTAATGCTTATATTACATAAGATATGCGACAGTAGCTACTTCATACGGAATGGATGAGCATAAAAATAACGGGAACAAAAATGATTTTTTTTTTTTTTTTTATATGTATACATGGGAGAAAACTGATTAGAAATTCAGTGATTTTTCCACAGCACTTCGGCTTCTCTCGGGGCACCTGTGAATTGTTCAATATTTAATAAATCGACTTTATCTTTCTCGGGATCTATGGGATTCATGTCTGCACCCTTATTTGGCAGTCAACCAATTCCAAATCAAATCCTCGATCTAGAAACCATTCCTGGACTATTCTGGCCGTATGGATGGGGCAGCCGTCATGAATGAAAATGACAGGACTAGGTGGAAAGGGATAATTCCGCTGGTGAAGTGAAGGGAGTAAGAAATCCTGAAGAATTTTAACGTAGTTTCCACTGGGGAAACCCTTCAGTCTTGGTGATATCACATATACCATGTAAGGAAATCCGAGGCCCACACATTTACGGTTACAAGCCAATCCTGGCAACTTCGTAAATGTTTCTTCGGTGGTATCTGAAGGAAAACAATCTGAATTTTTTACAATTTACGTGTTGCTTTCCGTAACTGGGAAAATAATGATATATCGTTTGGGGAAATGTGATGCTAAGTAACAACCACTGCATTAAAGATAATGTTTATTCATTTATGATGATTATTACTTATTACAAGTTTGCCTCCTCCAACCTCTTATACACTAAAACAGCCCGAAAGCAGATTAATGGAATTCACGTTAAGAGAGGAACACCACCACCAGACAATTAACAATTTATTATGAAGACATACAGAATTTTAAACGTATCAATGACAGTAATGACCTGAGATGTTGCATGCCAGTAACAGCCAATCAATCACTCAGTCCAGTAATCGTGTGATTTAATATATCATTCTTTGTTCAGTGATAACGATATCACTGCTACAGCACCCCTATTTACACGCTAACAAGTTTGTCACCCAATCATGGCTAGACTGAGGTGTTGTATAAATTTTGATAGGTTATCTGTCCTCTGCTAGTAGTATTCGTTATAGTCTCCAAATGAAACAGCAACATATGGTTCTCCTGGCGCAGATCGTCGCTCTACGAGAAAGTGGGCTTCCAATACGTGCTGTTGCACAGCGTCTTGACGTCTCCCCTGCAGCAGTAAATAAATGGAAAAGGAGGCATGCTTAGACTGGGAAATTGACCGACTTTGGATAGCATTTATTTATTTCATTTATTTATTAATTTTTTAAACAATAAACCTTATAAGCCCGTAAAATCATGAAACCTAAATTATAGTTGCCTTGGTCCTGTTGAACTCTAATAGTGATTCTTTCTCTTTACTTCCCAGAATACCAAATAGCGTTCCCATAAGTAAACAGGCTATAATTAATCTTGATTATCTAGGTATCTGCATGTTAATTACGTATTTCAGTTCGAAGACCTCCACCACGAAAGACCACCCGTTAGGATAACGACGACATTCGACGAGCAGCATAAGAAGATGCTTTTACCAATACTATTGCTATTCGTGAAGTTCTGGCATTAAATGTTTCAGCTATGACGGTGCGAATACGTCTGCATGAGGCAGGAAGACCTCATAGAATTCCTGCCAAGAAGGAATTTCTCGCCGAACGGCATCGTGCTGATAGTCTTGCCTTTGTTCAACAGTTTGTGGGGGAGGATATGGAATTTTGGTCTCGAGTTGTATGCAGTGACGAAAGGTCTTTTACTAGCAGAAGTCACGGCAGAATACATAACCGAAGACAGAGTAATATAGGTGAGTTTCTATAATCATAATACAGTCAGACATAATAATTATAAGCAATGGTAATATTATAATCAAAAGATAATAATTTTGTCAAAAACCATGTATTTTCCGCTAATTGAATTATATTGCCACGAGAAGTGTGAAAATAAAAATTCTTCATTGAAAACCCCCCATTAGTTCTACTATGGCCAGCTTTCAGGCATTAATCAAATGCATTATTAATGTTATGAAAATCACGTAGGCAAATTTATAATATAGAGTACAGCCTGTTTACTGAATTAAAGAATATCATATCATAACGGACTGTTGCAGATTAAAGTTAATGCTATTATAAGTATTATCCTTGCAGATTAATAAACATTCTTAACTTATTCCAAGGGTTGTTACTTAGCATTTTATTTCCCAAAATGATATAGCATTATTTTTCCTATTACGAAAAGCAAAGCGTAAATTGTTAAAAATTAGATTTTTTCCCTTCAGATACTACAGAGGAAATTTACGAGGTGACCAGGAATGGGCACGTCACAGTAAACGTTTGGGGCTGGATCTTCTTACATTATATGGATGATATCACCAGGATTGAGTGGAGGTTCACTGGTGAAAAATACATTGAAATTCTTGCGGGGATTTCTAACTTCT
>NC_087209.1:91558451-91563451 GCF_015104395.2 Macrobrachium nipponense | reverse complement strand
ATGGGTGGATTTGCAAATAAATTAAACATTTATTAAAACTTTGGCTATTTTTCTTATGGGTAGCTATATGAGATTTTCCGAAGTATAAATACTTTTTTACCCTAACGTGTGAAACCAGCTTGCAAACTGGTCCCAGTTATTGTTTTTAAAAGATTAAGCCAACATTTGAGATCTTGGCTCTTGTTTGCAGGTGGTCAAATGATTTGGAGTAGGGCAACACCTGAAATAGGCTAGCCCCCCTTTTATTTTTTTTTAATTGAGTTCACAAGTAGGCTAGCATGTCTGGAGCCTGAAGACTGCACAATGCCTATCAGTCTTGGCTACGACAGATTGTTGCAGCTATGTGAACTGCTCAGGCTAGGCTACATGAACTCAAGTGGTATTAGGGGAAAAAACCGAGTGGACTAGGTGATCCACTCTTGCCCGCTTGTTGATCCACTCTCCGAAAAAGTACTTTTGCTTACTTCGAAAGGAGAGTAGAGGTCTTGAGGTGTTGCTCCCACCACTGATGACTCATGACTGGTGCCCATCTCCAGTGTCAGGACGTGTTAAAGTACTTTTTCGGAGGGTGGATCAACAAGCGGGCAAGACTGGATCAGCTAGGCCACTTGGTTGTTTCCCTTATTATGCTTTATAATGTGCAGCCCACATTTCCAGCTACTTAAAGGTCACATTATTTTCTTAAGTGCTCATTAATACTTGTGTAAATGCTCAAATTACTTTTCTTTTGAATTCAATCATGCGACAGATGTTTTAACTCATTATTCTGGAGGTGGAAGAGAATTACACAGGATGGTAGGCTTTTTGTTATTTTAAATTTCATACAATCTATTTTTAAAGTCACAGTGTTAGAATATATTAGAAAAACCAATGGGAAAAATATTTTTATTCTAATATATATTTTTTTTAATAGAGTGAAGCAGGAAGATGCTGCTGTCAAGAAAAAGCTATGCAGAACTGGTGGTGGTCCTCCACCAGATCTTCGAAACCATTCAGAAGAGTTTGTGATAGCTGCATCGCTGAAGGCAGAAGAATTGGCCATGGATAAAGACGTTTTTGAAACATTTCATCCAGTTGATGAAACAGGAGAGCCCATACATGATGTTCAAATAAGTAAGTACTCTGATGTTCTCAAGAATGAAATTGATAAAATAGTGAACCTTCAACTTTTTTCTGGCCATTACACTCTACCTGTCTGAAAAGTTTGTAGTGGCTTGGGGGAAAGCAAAATGGTTATGTTTTTATTAATGATGACTGGGTTTAAGATAACATTTCAATGCTGTATGACCCTAAAGGTTCCAGCACTTGTATACTCAGTTTAGAAGTACTGCAGAAGAGATTTACATCTAAGGTGCTGTAGATCAATTATTTATTTTACCTAATATTTTCAGGTATTACGGAGCCACTACCTTCAACCTCAGCACTATTTTCAGGTATTACGGAACCACTGCCTTCAACCTCTCATTTGCCTTCAACCTCAGCACAATCAGAAAGTGGTGTTTCGTCTAATCATGAATCAAGATCCACATTCCTTAATCGGTCAGCTACGTCATCACCGTCTTCAATGGAACACTTAATTTTTAAACCCATAGTTCCCCATGAAACTTCCCGTCCTTCAACGCCTATTGTAACTCCAGGAAGAACTTCACCAAAATTGCGCAACACATCACGGGATGTATCGCCAATACCTCGGTCTTCTACACCCACAGAGGAAGCACATTCTTCACCCAAAAAATTTAAGTTGGATGATGCATACATCAAGTGTAGGGAAAGACAAGAGGAACTGCATCATCTCAGAATGGAAAATGAAAAGGAGCAACATATAATGGCCAAAAAAGAGCATGAACTAAAGGTGAAATTGATTAACAATATGAATGAATTTGTGGATGAAATGCACTCATCAGCAATGACTGTGTTTGCTAACTTGAATGCTTTTCTTGACAGTGCAAAATCTGCCTATGAAGCAATGCGCAACTCATATGAATAAACTAGGTATTGGTTGTTGGTTGGTTTATGGAATTTAGCCTTATTGCTAGGGTTACAGTAGGTGTTATTTCCATAGATCAAGTTTTTTGCTTTTAGGAGAGAAAAATGACTCCACTGATATCAGCAATTAACTTTATCATTGCTGTAATGCTGAATGGCATAGTTGCCCCATTGATTGGCATTATGCCTAAATTCCATAAAACCAAACCAAACACCCCATTTCATATTTTTCTTGCTGTGATGTAGTGTTAGTATATATTTTATTTTATACCTATGGTATATGAAGGTGCTCTCATGAATCAGGCTGTCCTATTTGTAAGTTAGTTAACTGATACCAAACAGTACAATGTATACTTCCAAATATTCATTTCTTTGTTTGTATGCTATGTCCATTTGCATTGTGATATTAGGTATTATATAATAGTGCTTTAATGAATCTGATGTTAAGTGAAATTAGGTATTGAGTATCGTATATGTCCTTTTGCATCTTGATATTAGGTATTATATTATTTTGATGAATCTGATGTTCAGTGAAATTAGGTATCGAGTATCATACATTACAAGGTTTACTTCGAAATTATATTTTCAAAATTGGTAGCCTATGCTGTGATAGGGATAATATGTACTAACAGGATAATTTATCAATTAATCAGTGTTTAGAACTTATTAGGGCTAGTATAATATTTTATTGTCAATCTTATTACTTTTGCCATACTTTTATGATATTCCTACTTAAAGATTGCCCTCGCCTTCTGCAGGACACTGGCTCTTGCGTTGGCAGCCCGTTATATAAACCAATGTTTCTGAATAATGTATATTAGGACATCATAAGTAAAGGTCTAAATAATGCTGTTATGATTTGACATGAACCACAGGTCCAGATAGCTATGATTCAACCCAAATCACAAGTTTTATACAAATTTTTTTATCACCATTTTCATCTTGCAAGTACTAGTCTTTTCTTTCTCAGGGTGTTAGATTGACAACTATGGTAAGAGTTTCCTGAATATCTTTTATGTTAAAAAATAGTATTTATCCTTTATCCTTTCAGTTAATCCTAGTAATCTAGAATGAATTACATCTTTTTAACCATAAATTGCTTTTGCTATTGAATATTTTTTTTCAGGATGAACCAGAAAATAAATAAAATAAATCCATTAGTGTACCTTTTTAAAGGCAAACATGTAAGTTACATTTTCATATTTCATTAAATCGATAAGATCTTAGTTTTTTCATTTTCTTGGTATAGTGTTCAATTTACCTATGACATACAGCTGTCAGCTCTGACAAAAGCATTCTTGGGTTAATGTGTTGTCACTTTATTCAATTCAATATTAAAATAGTTCTTAAATAATGCAAGTAATAAGTGCAAATTACCAGGACCGGGGGTTCCTTGCACTACTTTAAACCTAATTAACAGAAAATGAATATATCTATTTAAACTTAAAAAAAACTTGTCAACAATGTGGGCCCTACATTGAGCTCCTTGGATATTGCTAGCTCTTTCAATAATACCCACATCAGGATCATCCAATTCAAGATTTTCTTCATCCTGTAGAGGTATCCTGTTTGTTATTGCACAATTGTGAAGGAATGCATAAGCAACTATTATGTTCCTAGTAATTATTATGTTCCTAGTATTATTCAACTTAGTTCTGACCAGTATTGATAACACTGCAAACCTTTATTTAAGCAGTCCTCTGGCACGTTCTATAAGATTGTGAGTTTTGATGTGCGCATCATTATAACGTCTGTTTGTGTAGTATTGCCAGCAAGAAATGGTGTCAGTATATAAGAACGGCTTGGATAATCACTGTCTCCCAACAGAACACCTCTATACATGCCTGACTCTAGGCTCTGTTAGTCTTGAAGTAGAAAATATTCTGGAGTCATGAGCACTGCTTGGCCAATTTACAATTACGTTAGTGAACCTTAAAGAAGCAGTACATACAACCATGACATTTATAGAAAAAGGGTTTTTCTGCACCTGTAAAATTCTGCATCGGACCTCCTGGACTTTTTATAGGTATATATGTGTACCATCCACACACCCTTTCTACACCAGGCATTCCAGCTATTTGTGATAACTCCATCATCATTTTGTTCTCATTCTGTGGAGTTGGGAATTTGATACATTATTGTGCAAGGATGGCAATAGCAGCGTTAACATCCATAAGGTAAACCTCGACACTACTCACTCTGGGCCATATCCGCTGAACAATCTGCCCAATTGTCTACTAAAAAGGAAATTTCCAGTTGCCATGTACTTCAATGTACCACAAAAATCAACATTGATTAGCGTGGAGAAATTAGTTTTCGGTTAAAGGAAATAAAAGAAAAACAATTGGTAAATATACTTTATCCTATTACTGTCCAGGCAGCCAAACTTTTCATAACTAGTAGTAATAAATCTCAAACCAAACAGGAAAAAAAAAACACTTGTTCAAGCTGGAGGAAATTAGTTTCAAATCTAAAATTATATTAAGGAGTTAATTATGTAAAAACTGAAAAAAAAAAACATTGTCCAGACCTTGATTAATTAAGTATAGTAGTATTACTAACTAACACTGTCACCCCGATTAGATAGCAAGTAACTGTATACCCAAGGGTACCAATAAGGAAAGCAGCCCAGGGAAAAAGTGAGGATAGAATATGTATAAAAAGGAAAAAAAAATACAATATAAAATCAACACTATAGCTACTAAAGTGTTGTGATCACTTGCATAGATGAGACAGGAAGAATGCTGAAAATGCGAGACCTATTTAGAGGAAGGAGGTTTAAAAGGCAGTAGAAGTGTGAAATTTGAAAAGGCAGCTGAAATGGATGGCATAAATGAGGAAAGGCTGAAATTGTGAAGGGAGATTGTAATAAGACTAGATGAACCTAATCTGCAATTTAGCATGAAGGCAAAGTAAGGTAACCTAACCTAAGGATTCTGTGGGGGAGGGTTAGTGACCAGTAACTGAGGTGCTGATTCATAGAGTGCCTGTCAGATCTAGCCTCAGCATCAGCT
>NC_087209.1:91515951-91553451 GCF_015104395.2 Macrobrachium nipponense | reverse complement strand
ACTGTCGAACTCAGAGCCCATAAAAACACCAAAATATAGTCTCTGAAATAATTCCCTCTAATGGTAAAAACAGACAGGTGAAAAATTCAATAATTTCCAGGGCTGTCAACATTCTTGCTCTTTCTTCTTCTTCTTCTTCTTCTTCTTCTTCTTCGTTCTTCTTCTTCTTCTTCTTATTATTATTATATTATTATTATTATTATTATTATTATTGATAAAATCAAAGTACCCGCCCACCGGCATACAAGTTTAGTAGAATCGAGGAAAGTGTCGAAATATATTTTTACGATGCAAAAATCCGGTATATTTTACCCCCAGAAAAGAGAAAGTGCAATATTTTTCGAAAAGTTTCGCACTGTGCCTTTTCGAATACCACATGAATATGCAAAGGCTTCAATTAAACGAAAGCTGTTTCTCGGTATGGAAAGTAAATCTGCTTTCTTTATGGATATATAAGTCAGTATTTTCTATTCTTCATTTCTTATTTAAAATGCACAGTAAATTTTGTCTCGGCATTTCATTACTTAGCTTGCACATCGTTTTAGTTTCATTAGCCACGATATGTTAAAGGATGTTGATAAAACAATAAAGATAAAGGCAATAATGAATGAATAATGAAAAAAACACAACAAAATATTTTGTTCACTTCTTCAACCATCTTGGTGGATTATGAGATCGATGGAAATGTAGTTGACAAACTGTGCAATGGAAGCATACTTGAAACATTCTGTGCTAACTTCAGGCTTTAACATCTATTTATTTTTGGTTTAGTCTTAACCCTTAATGCATGGATAGGCTCTCAGGAGTAGTAATAAGAGGCTGTGGGTGATGGAAGGATTGATCATGGGGCGAAGCAGTATTACGAGCCTTCGATTTGCAGGCAATCTGGCGGGAAAGAAGTGCCACTACTTCTACCCATAAATTCACTAATGGCAACCTTTAGACTGGTTTTGATCTTGACTTCAAGGAAGGATATACTACCTGCTCTGTCTCACATGATGATTTTTTGTAAATTTGCTCATGAATATACCATGAGGTTGCTGTTGGTTTTAGCTCTTATCTTTTATTATAGAATGTCAGTTATAAATGTAATTTTGCAGAGAAAAGTGCAAGGAATTATTAGAAAATACATACATAAAGCCAAAAAAGCTACTGCATCTTCGTTCTCGGTAAATTTACGTTAACATTTTTCAAGAAATATGCTGAGAATGTGTTACTAACTTTATTTCTTATTCGTTTTGATATTGTGTGATCGGTAATAATTATAATAAACAAAAAACAATCAATTCCAAAAATTTATTCGAAAACTTGTATAACTCCGTAAAATTTACGACCGTCTTGTACAAGAGGACCCACAAAGCGTAGAATTTTCTTCTTACACGCTGTGTATTTGAATATCTACCTCTTTCCATTGATGATGTTTTTCTTAATTTATTATTATTTTTTTTTTTTTTGCCGACTTCAAAGTTTATCCAGTCTAGGGTGCTGCAGACTGATAAATTACCCCGTCCACTAATTAACTATGCCATGGCATATCAAGGCAATCCTAGGCGTTTTTTGATCGCTGATTTAATTACAAATTCCCCCTAAATACTGATTTCCAGGTATCTTGTCGTTAATAAATGACCTCCACGGCTCTGTCTTTTAGGTTTTTAATTTTATTTGGCTATTATCCCTCGAGTTCGATAAACTTTCCATTATGTTCTTTTGTCCTTGCTATTTCGACGAGTATTACATCATAATTACATCTCTTATCTGAATAAGTATTAACATACTTACACTACACAATTTCAGAGACTGAAATTCATCAAAGAGTACCCCCATGAGGTTTCCAGATATCCGGTACCCTTTTAGCCTTTTTAGTTTTCTGTATAACAAAACTATTGTGCTGACTTTCTCTGTCCGTCCGCTATCAGATCTTAACAACCACTGAGGCTAGTGGGTTGCAAATCGGTATGTTGATCATCCACCCTCCAACCATCAAACATACCAAATTACAGCTCTCTAACCTTTTAGTTGTTATTTTATTTAAGGTCAAATGTAGCCATAACCGAGGTTGAGTTTCATGAGCCGCGGCCAAGAGTTCTATGGGCCGAGGCTGAGGCCCCCACCGGACAGAAACTCATTGCGCCGAAGAAACTACGGAGCATTTTTTACTTGTTTTGATTAGATGATGGCAAATATCTACATCAAACATCAGTAAAACTAATTGTGATCGTAAGAAGTAGTATATACTGTTCCTCACTGCCAGACAATTTTATATCTACAGAACAAACTTGTCACCATGATTGGGTGTTTCAGTTTCAAAAGGATGGATAAATGTGTACTGTCTTTATAAGACATAGATCAAGCGGTTACGGAAAGGCTTGATGTATCGTCATCTGGTGAAACTAGCCTGAAAACAGTTATGTTACTGATATTGGATCTTATACTCTTATCTTAGGAAATTGCAAGTGAAACAACAGATATCACAATACAACCCCAATGATTATGCACATGAACTAATTGGTAATCCTGATCCAAAGCTTCAATTACATAACAAACACCTTCCTGGCATAGCAAATATGAAACTACTCAAATACGATGCCAGAACTTATTACGAATATCGAAAAAATCTCTCAAATAATAATGATAAATTTTTCTCGATTAGTTAAGACAGCCTGGCTATTCTCCCTAGGTAGGCGATGGAAAACAGATGTAGAGTTGGAATTATATAATTTGGCCATTCATATATATTTCCTCTAGGGACTTTAAATTCTAAGACAAGGATCTGCCATCTTCAAGGGTGACGCTCATGAACACATTTTTCTTCCGAGATGAGTTTTTTCTTGACAGCCTTTCCTGTTTTTGGCTCTTCACAGAAATTACAAAACATGTTTGACACCTAGATATTCGGTTCATTTATAAAATATTTCATAAAAGTCGGTGTTTCGCAAAAACTTCCGTTGGTGCCCAGTGATTTCTGTCGTTCGGTTTTTACCCATTTTCTAGCCAGTACATTCTTCTTGTTCGAAATCTTCGAAACCAACAAAGAGTGAAGTATTTCATTATGCCATGTCTAGTCTAGGAAATCTCTTGAGCAAACTTTTTATATTTTAAGCAAGATATTTTGTTTCTTTATACATACATATTGTGTATATACATACATATCATATATATATATATATATATATATATATATATATATATATATATATATATTATATATATATATATATCTTATATAAAAGTGAATGTATGTATGTTCGTGCACTATGAAAATCAAAACTGCTTGAACGATCTAAACAAAAATTGGCAGTGCCATCATATCACTTTCCATTGTAACTAATGTGGTAATAAAATCAACGGGTTTATCATACCTCATTTCATGTACTTGAGACCACAGAAATATTTGATTGAAAACAGAAGATTGTTTCCAGCCACCTAGATAAAGGGGACAGACAACATAGCATTATCTGGATAAAAGGGAATTTCGCCACAATCATATCTGGATAAAAGGGACAGCCGCAATAGTAATACCTGGATGAAAGGGACAAACTGCATAGTAATACCTGGTTAAAGATGACAAACAGCACATTAATACCCGAATAAAAGAGGTAATGACCACAGTAATACGTGGATAAAAGGGAGATACAAAACAGTAATACCTGGATCAAATGGACGGTCACCACAATAATATTTAGATAAAAGGGACAGTCACTCCAGTATTACCTTGATCAAAGGGACAGTCACCACAGTAATACCTGGATAAAACACAGGCTACTACGCCCGAATGAGAGTTTCATGGGCTGCGCTTATACAGCATTATACGCTTTGCAGAAAAGTCCATTCGCCGAAGAAACCCATGCACATTTTATACTCCTTTTTTTTATTAGTTTAAAATTACTTGGTTTATCTATCTAGGAAAGTAATGGAGAACAGAAACTTATATTTTCATGCACTAAGGTGAAAGTCGTCCAAACTGAAATCGTCGCTCACGCCATTTAGTTATACTAAGAACAAGTTGAAAAAATACCAGCTCAGACCATTTACTGAAGTGTTAATAAAAGATGCCTTGAATTTTCTTTCTCACTGCGTCAAAGGAAAGAACAACATTGTTGATCTAAAAACTTTCTACGTTTTATTTTTTCGTCTTCGCCTCCTTTTCTTTCTCCTCATTCTTCCACTTTTTCTTCTGCCGAGAATTTTCTCAAATAAACATCTTCTCAGACAAACTGCATCTCACGCCATGTCAAGTTTATCTTGATGACACAAACAGAACATTCCAGGAAGGATTAGACAAAAAATGACAATGCGTGTTCAGGACAGATTCACTATACCTAGTATGAATATAATCTGGAGAGTGAAGTTTTATTTTTGAAAATTTAATTTAATTTTAGAAGCTTATGAAAGCAAAACATCTGAGGGCTATAAAAATAAGGTTTACAATAAGCGATATAAAAATTTTATATTCATAGTTTTTGTTTTTCCAAGAGTTCAGCTGAGAAGGAAATAATAGTTGATATTTATTTTCAAGAGCTTTCATGATTTATGATTTTATATGTTTGGATATCGAAACGAATTACAAAAGAAATTGTATTGTGAAGTTAGCCTAACATTCATTGCAATATTAGAAAGTTGGCGATAGTGAGAAGGAAAATTCTTGTTCTATTACCTATTATAATAGCTTTGAGGAAAAGGTATATATATATATATATATATATATATATATATATATATATATATATATATATATATATATATATATATATATGTATATACTTAATATATATCTTCTCGGTTTTGCCACTCAGTAACGTGAATTTGGTAAATGAACTGGCACAAGGTATGCCCTTCTCTGTTCCTCTCCGACCAGCGCCTCTCTCTCTTCGCCTGGCTGCCACTCATGCCGTCTTTCCAGAATTTGAACTGCCGTTTCAGCTCCAAAAAGCCGAGAAAATAATCTAAGCAACCGCCGGAGGGCATACCAAGTCAATAAAAAAGGTCTCCAAGAGAGGAGCACTCTCAGACGCACCCCATTCCCAGTGAAAGCAGCAGCACTTCATCTGCTCAGCACTTCATCTGCTGAACTGCCCTTGTTCCTTGTGTTTCCACATGGCTGCAAGCGAGACCCTACCTGACGGCATTCATCAGCGCCCCTTGATAAGCGGAGACATGCAATCAAAGATGGTAATGTACGGGTGTAGTTGGCAGTCACATTTGTCTCTTTTACTTTATTTTTTCTGTGCCTGTGTGGACACTCATTCCTTATCATTCCCCCACAGCTGTGCTCCCCTAATATAATTCAAGCTAATATATTTCAAGCGCTCTGGTTCCATCCATGAATGATTATTTGCGGTATTAGCAGTTGCTAAGAGAATTTACTAAGGGAGATAACGTAAGTCAGTGTCTGTGTTTCACACCCTCCCATTTGATACAGTAACTTTCTGTGAAGTAATTCAGTCACTTCTTGCTCTTTGAGGGAATTCTGGGAACATAAGATTTCTATTAAGCAAGTCTGAAGATTTGGCGGAATCGCCGCACTTGATCAATCCTCCTTTGTGTCGTACATGTGGTTATAAAGCAATACCTTGTTGCAGGTATTATATCGCCTTCATCCCTGCTGTGAGAGTAGAATTCCTTATCCTCAGGGAACCCCTTTACTGCGCTTAGAGTCCACATCACGTGTCGGCAATCCGATCACGTGACCCCAGTACAACAAGCAACTGTTCTTTCAGAAATAAGTTGGACCTTGAGAGTCCTAGCGCCCTTATGGCACCCGTGAATACGTCGAGTAATTAAATTGTAAATATATTCCCTTTAAATTTGAGCCTTACAGTTTCCTTTATATTTACCCTGAAGTCTAATCTCGGCCCAAAACCGTAAATTCTGATCATGAACTAGACCTCATCAGGCCTTCCCTTTGATTAAGTCAGATTTGTTTAATCGATGTGCAAATAAAAGGAAGCTAGATTTTTTATTTAATAGATATAAGTGAACACACACACACACACACACACACACATATATTGATAAAATATTAATATTATATATATAATATATATATATATATGTAATATATATTATTATATAATAATCTATATATAATATATATATATATATATATATCATTTTATTTATATATATCAAATAAATTAAATATATATTATATATATATATATATATATATATAAATATATAAATATATATATATATCATTATATAGATATAGAATAATTATATATATCTAATATAGATATATAGTATATATATTATCTATATATATATATATATATATATATATAGATATATTTATATATATAATATTATATATAGATATATCGTATACCTATATATATATTAATAGAATATATATAATAATATATATATATTATATTAATATATCTATATATATATATATATATATATATATATATATATATATATATATATAGATATATAATATATATATATTATATAGATATATATATACTATATATATATATATATATATATATTCCTTCTTGCTTCGAAACTAGGACAATTCCCATACGTAATCCTTGAATTAAGAAAAAAACTCGCTCTAACCAGATAAGTTATTTTTTTCTAAATGAGGAATATCAACACTTCCGTACACGCTACTAAATTTATGAATATGGACCACTAATTCCCCATTACCAATGTTGATTAAATGCACCTACCAAATGTGCAAGTTGGAACGTAAGACTGGCCTGGCAATTATGCTTGCATATCGTCAGGTGCGTTCGACCTAATGGAATTTATGAGTGCATGCAATTTTAATTAAGTGGGCTGAATTTGAGCTTTATTGGATTGGTTTTTAAAAGACACAAGTGGAACAAAAACATTCTATCTCGTAAAATGGTGGGATAGTGATGTTTCCTTGTTTCACTTGCCTATTCCTCTACTGTCATAACTTTTTAATTTAAAAACACTGTGGATGCTAATTTCTGTCTCTATCTCTTCCTCTTTCTGATACAAAGGGATCAATTGATACACACACACACACACACACCCACATATATATATATATATATATATATATATATATATATATATATGTATATATATATGTATTTATATATATATATATATATATATATATATATATATATATATATATATATATATATGTACAAATGAATAGATATAAGTAATTCCATATCATATAGGCGAGGGAACATAACTAACAAAACGTTAACAAGAAGACATCTAGGGTTGTCAATCGAACTATACAGTAAAGAACATTTATGAATATATATATACTATTATATATATAATATATATTAATATAATGTATATATATTTATATATATATTATATATATATATATACATAAAGATTATATAAGTATCTATACATATTATTATATAATATATATATATATATATATATATATATATATAATATAATATATAATATATATTATATATAATTATATATATATAAATATATTACATATATATTTATACCACACACACCAACACACACAAACACACACATATATATATATATATATACTATATATATATATATATATAATATATATTATATATATATATATATAATACCACACACACACACACACACAACATTATATATATTTAATTATATTATTTATAATAATTGATATATATATATATAATATATATATATTATATATATAATAATATATTATATATATATATTATAATATATATATAAGATCATTCATTGAATAGAATGGCTTTTTTCACTGTTTACCAGCTTTTTTGAAATTGATTCATATTTTCTAATTATTTTCTTCACTTCATTGTTCAGGTTACTAATGGACACATAAGGGGGTGGGGTTCTTCCATTTACTCAGTATTTTTACAAAAACGCGACAGCTGTTTTTCGTCAACCTATACGTATTGACGTTATCAAGCGTACTGATACAAATATAGCCTACATGCGTTTTGTGACGTCATGAGGACGGAAAGGTAGTACAATTGCCAGATACCTAGTTTTAAATATTTACAAAAGACTATAGTGAAACTAAAATAAGGACAAATAAATAAATAGTTAACAGAAATTATATCAAAAGTTGAAAGTAAGTTATTATATACAAATTTTACATAAATATATATTAATTACATATATGTTTAATTAACAAAATGCAGTGTGCGCTCCTGTCCGCGTGTGGTAGTGGTCTTGTTCCACGCGGTTGAAGGGCTGCCCTCCTACACGAGGGCAAAGATCGGTCTGCCTCGCGTTGGATGTTAAGGTTTGGGCGTGCGTGGCGATGCTGACGGCTTCTGATATCAATAACGATTGTAGTTGCCTTGCCTTGGTGATTATTGGTGTTTGTGAGAAGTTCTTGCAAGGATGGTTTTTTATTGTGGGTATCCACAAAGTGCTGGTGAATAGCACCTGGTTTCTGTGGGCCTGCATGCGACGTTTGAGTGTGAGTTGTTGTGTGTCCGATATAGCATTTTTGGGGGGGGGACTGACATTGCTCGTCAGCACAGACAAACTTGTAAACTATATCAGATTCAACCTCTTTCTCCGTCGATGGAGCCGTACTATTTTTCATTACCAGTGAGCCGTAAGATTTGGCTTGCAGTAAATTCTTGCTGTTATTTTGTTATATGGTGCTAGGGGGGTGGTTCCTCTTCGCAGTATACCCAGGAGGGCTTTCCTTTCGTCTTCGTGGTGTTTGTTGTATGATATCTGATGGTATATCACTATTTCTTTGTCTTGTGTCGGGGTCGGGTTTTGGAAAGCCTCTAATCTCTTTTTGACAACTTGCTGGATCATGTCATCTGGGTAGCCGTTATTTGTGAGCAGCTGTTGAACTCTGTTAATTTCTTCGTTCGTCGCTTTCCACGTCGAACAGTGTGTTAAGGCACGTTTTATGTATGCATTTACCACAGACCGTTATATATGCATCAGGGCATTCTCCTCTAGCATTTAAGCATCTCCCAGCATCTGTCTTTTTAGTGTATACGGTGGTATTGTATTTGTTGTTTTTCATCGTTGCCAGACTCACGATTATGGCTAACATTAAACTTGAATAAAATAAAAACTACTGAGGGTAAAGGGCTGCGATCTGGTAAGTTTGCAGACGGTCAATCTAAGCCATCTGAATAGTTTTGTTTTACAGACAAGAAAATAAAATAAGGAGAATGACGAAGACAAAGGATAAGTAAAAAATGCGCCGAAGTTTCTCCGGCGCTATCGAGTTTTTTGTAGTGTATAATCAAGGCCACCGAAAATAGGTCTATCTTTCGGTGGTCTCGGTATAATGCTGTAAGAGACGTGGCTTATGAAACTTTAACCACGACCCAGTGGTGGCCTGTCCTTTATCGTTGTCAGATGGACAATTATGGCTAACTTTAAACTTACATAAAATAAAAACTACTGAGGCTAGAGGGCTGCAATTTGATAAGTTTGATGGTTGTGGGGTGGATGATCCACATACCAATTTCCCTGGCCTCAGTAGTCTTTAAAGTCTGAGGACGGACAGAAAAAGTACGGACAGGGAAATAGCGGACAGAAAAAAAAGCCACCTCATTAGTTTTCTTTTAGAGAAAACTAAAAACAATGAGAATGACGAACAGGTCTTGTCTGTTCACATCCATTTTAATCATCCTGTCGCTTGGAGGGACAGTCAAGATTAACGAACATATCTCTCCTTTGCTTAAATAACGATTCTTCACTGCGAGGCTGGTCGAGGTACTGCACTAAAAACATTTATGATCTGACGTAAGGATTACTCTTTTACCTTTAAATCTAACACCGTCCTTACCATTTTGATATCAGGAAACTCTACAGGACATATTATGGGTCGTATTATTTGGTAATAGTGAAATCGTACTTTATATACAACTTTATTCTAAAATATGATAATGATGTACAAAATAACAATAATATAACAATGATATAAATGCTGGTATAGAATTTACAATCTCATACATTTTACAAAGACGACTTCAGTATTTGTAAAAAACTGTTCTATCTTCTTTACATCTATTAAATATAATAATTATATATATATATATATATATATATATATATATATATATATATATATATATATATTATATATATGGATAACTTGATCACGAATGTATATAAAACGTGATGCTAATAAAGGTTTTGTTATAGAGGAAAATGAAAGGCGAGAGAGCCAAGAACTTTCGGTCTAACATGATCCTTTACTTCGGCACAACTGATCATACAGAGCAAAAACATAGTCAAAGTAGGCTTAATATCCAAATTGATATTACACGATTAGCATAAGGGTCTATTTCACTCTACAGAAACGACAAAACGCCTGAGGGCAAGATTAGTGATTTTTAGGCATCCACCTTGGAGGAGAACACAAGAGGTCAACAGATGATTCATCCAGAAAACAATACATTTTGAAAAAAAAGGAGGCTTATACGACCTAGTAACATGAAATTTACAAAAATGTTCCAAAGAAATGAGTGAAAAGACGAAAATAGGATATAAATATAGCGAACAAAAGAGAGAGAGAGAGAGAGAGAGAGGAGAGAGAGAGAGAGAGAGAGCTTACCTTACCTTACAGACCTTAACATTTTGTTCGGGTTGCCCCAGGTCTTCCTCAGTGTTGAGGCACCTCTAATGTCTACCAGAGAGTTGCTAGTACATCTTCCGGTATATTTTGCATCTTCCAATCTTGGATGGTCTGGGATCCAGTTTAGATATTTTGTCGAGCTTATTCTTAAACACATCTACGCTCACTCCTGATATATTCCTCAGATGAGCTGGCAACGCATTGAATAGACGCTGCATTATCGATGCTGGAGCGTAGTGATTATGTCCTGTGCTTTCCTTATTTTTCCTGGTATAGTTTTGGGCACTATTAATCTACCTCTGCTTACTCTTATTTCTGATATTTTAGTTCCATGATTTTTTGTTTTTTTCTGCTATTCCCTTCTATCTGTTTCTATGCCTGAATTATCATGTAGCATTCTCTCTCCTTTCTAGACTATATAATTTTAAGGATTGTAGTCTTCCCAGTAGTCAAGGTCCTTAACTTCTTCTAATCTAGCTGTAAAGGACCTTTGTACACTCTCTATTTGTGCAATATCCTTTTGATAGTTTGGGTACCATATCATATTGCAATATTCAAGTGGACTACGAACATATGTTTCATAAAGCATAATCATGTGTTCAGCTTTTCTTGTTTTGAAGTGCCTTAACAACATTCCCATTTTTGCTTTACATTTTGCCAATAGAATTGCTATTTGATCATTGCATAAACATGTTCCTATTCATCATCACACCAAGGTCTTTAACTGCTTCCTTATTTTGTGATGCTCATTATTAGGTCCCCTATATGCATATAGCTTTCCTTCTCTGTCTCCATAATTTATTGATTCAAATTTATCAGAGTAAATACCATCCTATTTACCTCTGCCCAATCATATACTTTTTTAAGGTCTTTTTGTAGAGCGTTCCTATCTTCATCACAAGTAATTTCTCTACTTATTCTTGTGTCATCAGTATTGCAGCTATCACCGTACCTTGTGGTGGCACACCGGATATTACCTTGGCTTCATCCGATTTCTCCTCGTTTGCAATAACTATCTGTTTTCTGTTTGTGTAAAAATTCTTTTAACCATCTTCCTACTTTATCCACGATATTGTGTTTTCTAATTTTCTTCGCTAATATATTATGGTCTACCTTGTCAAAAGCTTTTGCAAAGTCTAGATAAACCACATCTGTTTCATTTCCGCTTTTCATATTTTTGAATATGTTCTCACGGTGGACTAGCAGTTGGGTTTGTGTACTTTTTCCGGGTACGAAACCATGTTGTCCTATATTAAACAAATTATTTTTTATTAAATGTTTCATAATATTTTTCTTCATTACCCTTTCCATACACTTCATAATGTGTGATGTTAGACTCACAGGCCTATAATTACTTACCTCTAGTCTTGATCCACTTTTGAAAGTAGGGGTATATATAGCTAATTTGTGCTCATCATAAATCTTGCCTGTATCTACACTTTGTCTTAATAATATTGCAAGTGGCTTTGTGATAGAATGAACTCTTTTCTTTAACCAAATAGCAGGAACTCCATCAGGCCCTGCTGCAGCTCCATTTTTAATTTCATTAATAGCTTGCACAATATCAGCTTCATTAATATCTATGTCAGCTAAATATTCACTATTTTCGTCTCTTACTTCTATATCATTATCTTCATTATCTATTCTAGGGGTGATTTCTCTCTTATATCGTTCTGCCAATATGTTGCAAATTTCCTTTTTTTCATTCGCTAATCTCCCTTCAATTCTAAGAGGGCCTATTTCTATTCTTCTTTTATTCATCTTTTTCGCGTATGAGTTTAATAGTTTGGGGTTTTGCTTGATATTTATTAGGGTTTTTTCTTCCAAGTCCCGTTTTTCATTTTCTTTTGATTGTATAACCTTTTGTTCTGCATTTTCTATCTTACTTTTTAGTTCTATAACTTTCCATGCATTTTTTTCTTTTGCAAGACCTTTTTTCCACTTTTCTGATTTTCTGGAACAGGATCCTTCTGTCTCTTGGTATGCATGACTGATGTTTACTTTTATTCTTCGGTATATATTTATCCCACTATTTTCTCAATAATATTTTATATAAATCTCCGTATTTACCCTTATGTCATCACTTACGAAAATGTTATCCCAATCTTTGTTTAATTCTACATTTATTTCTGACCATTTTCTATTTTTACTGTAGAAGTTGTATTTTCCATATCCTTCCCACTTTTTCATTTCTTGCTTATCTCTGTTTACACTTGCTTTGGAATGGACTGTTAATTCTATGACATTATGGTCTGAAATACTCGCATTATAAACTGTTATTTCTTTAACATAATTCATCTCGTTCACAAATACTAGGTCTAAACTATTTTCCTTTCTTGTTGGCAGGTGATATATTTGTTGAATGTTGTATTCTAGTAGCATATCTAATAGCTTTTCGAATTGCCTCTTATCTTCTGCACTACTATTACTCTATATATGTATAAGTACAACCACAATCTCCTATTCGTTTCTTTCCAGTCTACGAAGGAAAGTGAAGTCTCCAGATAGGAGAATAGTCCAGTCCTTGTGATTCTAAATATATCATCCAATTTTCTATTATTAAGTCAAACTCTTTAGTATTAGGAGGTCTATATATTACTATGTTCATTAATTTTTCAGATTCAAATTTCTACGCTATAGTTCACATTCTGAGTTACTATATTTCTCATATAGTTTTTCCTTGTTTTTTGTCCTTCCCATATATTTGCGGTTCCCCCTTGATTCCTATTTTTTTCTATCTGATCTTTAAGTTTTGGAACCCTTTATTTGATCATCATTCCCAGTCTCTAGGGAATACCAGGTCTCACTTATATTCATTATATCTATTTTCTTTTCAATTTGGGTTAGTTCTTCTAAGTACTCTATTTTTCTTTTTGAGTTACTCGTAACTGAACCCTGCGCATTCATCACTATGATTGGTTTGTGCGTTTTCTCCTTCATTTAATATTGGTAATAATAAGGATTTTCCCATGTCTCTTTCCTATTCTGGTATGTTGTTCTTTTTTTCATTTCCAGAATTCTGACATTAAAAAATCCAACTTTTCCATAATCTTTGATCTTCCATTCATCATAATTATTCATTTTGTGTCTGAATCTGCAATTTTCTCCGTATCTGCAAATACCTCTTGCATAATAAATACAGTTATTACCTCTTGAGTAGAATCTTGGAGCTGATGCTTTGAAGTTTTTTGCTGACATCTCTGCATATCTCGTTGATGGCTTGCTTTTTTCTTTTACCTGATATTCTTTATTCCTCTCTTTATTTGTTTCTGTCTTATTTTGGATTTTATTACTTGATTGATTATTTATTTGATTATGATTCATGACTACAGGGTGCATATATTTACATTTTTTTGTCGAACTTACATCCTTTTCCTTCTTTTAGGTTTTTGCATATTTTTTTTTTGGATGCAGATTCTCTGCAATCATCCTCCCCATAGCCATCTAGGTATGCACATATACCATATATTTCATAGTTGTGACATACCTATGGATGTTTGTAGTAACATCTTTCTCCAAATCTGCAATTCCCTCTTTTCAAAAGGTTGCAGACTTTGTCTTTTTTGTCTATTTTTTCCTCTTTCCCATCATTGTGTAGATCTGGGTAGAGCCTCCTCGGGATTTTCTTTTGTGTTGTCATATCGTTATTTATTTCTTCGTAGGTATGCTGCTTTAGTGCCTCATATGTAGTATCAATGAGTATCTCTGCATCCATACTTTTATCTTGTTCTTTGTTGTTTTCCTTATTTTTTTCTGTCATTTCAGTTTTGTTTACTTCTCTTTCGTTTTTCCTCCTTCTTCTTCTTCCTCTTCCTCTTCTTCTTCATCCTCAACTATTTGTACATTCAATCTTGATTTAATAACATTGTCTATCCATGATAGACATGTTGAGCAAAATATTCTGTATCTTTTTCATATCTTGCATTACATCAGCAAATTATTGATGGATCGGAATGTTGCATGCAGCACATTTTCTGATTAGGTTTTGTGGATTAACTATGCTATACCACACCTTACACAGTTTGCATGCTTTTGGCATTCTTTTTCCTAATGCATCAATTAGGATATTCACAAGGTTCACCTTATTCATTTTCTTTGAGGAATATGTTGGTTTATGTATATTTTCTTTATGAGTCTCTTGACCACTTGGATTTTATTTGGAACTTCTTAAATTATTTTCAAGATTTTTTCAGTTGATTTGTTCCAGTTTGAAGGATTATATTCTTCTAATATATCTATGAATGCTTTTGTATCTTTTTTGGTTAGGACTGTTGCTGATCTCAATAGATGAGAAATGCCAGATCCCTTCCTGCTACCTCATCGTATTGCGAATCTGCCAAGCAAGCTTAAATTTTGCCATTTTTTTTCCCGCCCGCAGTTGGAACTTACTGCCATCTTGTTCTGATTTACAGTATTTCATTTGATAAAAACTAACTTAGAGAGAGAGAGAGAGAAGAGAGAGAGAGAGAGAGAGAGAGAGAGAGAGAAAGAAAGAGAATAACTAACTATACATGTGGGCCTAATATTTATCCAAAAACACGTACAAAAAGCCAAATTTTCTGTCGATGCTGAAAGGTACAATATTGAGTTCACTTCTGCTGAAACTGTTTCTTGACTGACCTATTACCCACCAGCCCACACAGCATCTGTACTCTGAAGACGGTCCCTGTAAGAATCTGTTCGGGCACAGAGATACCCTGAAAGATTTGCAGCTAATCTTTTGATCCAAAAATCAGGTAAATGTTTTAGTACCTGAATAAAGCAACATGACTATACTGTAAGGACGGCACAATCGTGTGAGGCTCTGTTGTCAGGTCCGATTAATTTAGCCCTGCGATTTATTGTGAAGGATTTAAAGCTTTGTCTTGCTGTATTAAGTAATCAAAGGCACAAAAATAGCAGAATCAGAAACAAAACTTCCATCTTGCAAACTTAATCCCGATCAGTATAATGATTAGTAATGAGCTTGATCAGATGAGGATTATCTGCAAATATGAAACTTCTCTGTCTGCGCACGAATTTTGGTAGAATCACTGATTCCAATGGTATTTCCAAATTTTTCCAGACGCGGAGATGATAACCGGCTTTTCGAATGCTTTCTATTAATCTCAAAATTGTTTTTTGTTTTGGAACATTTGACTGATCAAATGCCTAAAATAGTGTTTGCCTCCAGTTACCTATAGGGCCTCATACCATTACAACTTGTACTTTATCATGTGGTTCGTAAAGCATCCCGTGCCTATATCATAAGCCTCAAACTTATCTAGGCTCATTTCATCCATGGACATAACTAAAATTGTTTCTTTAAGAGACGATACAAACGTTAGTATTCCTGCCTCATAGTTGAAATTTTTAGGTCAGTTATCAGTATTGATACAGTAGGTAAAGGGATTCCTTTTTTTATGCCTCAAGACATTACAGCATTTTGGGGTTTTGGGGGGAGACGTAGCATAATAAGAGCAATTCGATCTCTTCATCTGTCCAGGCTTTATGTTCATTTTTTTTTAATGATTGCATCCATTCAGGTTTTTGTGAAAATATTCTTGAATATCAGTTCCATTTCCTCTCTGATGTAAGACTGTTATATCCTCTTCTTTTCGTATTCTAGTTATTTCCTGGTACATTTCCTTCTGAAACCTTTAACAATTGCTCTTTCGTCACCATCTCGGTTTCCTGGATGTTTTGTTGCTCTCTGCTTTTCATCCCTGGGAAAAACTTTATTCCCATTTTCTTTAGAGGCGGTTGATCTATGACAGTTGTGTAATCCACCGTCCCCGTCACAGATAAACACGCGAACGATTTCTCATCCCAAGTCGTTTTTCACAATTCCCAGACCTCGCCATTGGTTTCTGCCAACCAGAATCTGGAACAGTGTAAAGGGTTTAATAATAATAATTATTAATAATAATAATAATATTAATAATAACCAGCAAATGAAACATATCCTGAAAATAGTTTAATTGCCTGTAGTTTATAAAAGATAACTATTTTTCTAAGGTTTCCCTACTCAAAATTTACTATAGTTTCTTAGTAACTCGGTGAATTTTTTCTATTTCATTTTTACTTGTCACATTCATGAGCAAGAATGACCCTAGGGCGTGAGAAGAGCTGCAACAGCATCCCACTTCAATGTCCTTTGGTTCTTTGGTCTTTCTATTCCAAGAAGACGATTCACGTTGTCGACAATATCATCCCTCCAAAAATGCACAAAGCAAATCATAGCGTGAACTAGGTTGATTTTACCAGGTGGTCGACATTTCTTAAACTTTCATTTTACTATTGACGAAAGAGCCGTCCTGTTTGAACCTGAAGACCTGACTTTCCTTTTTCGTGTTAAAAATACTTCGCTGCTCTTCGGGGTTGTGCTGACAATATTCTAACAGTGTTTGAGCAAGAAGAAATGTTTGTGAAAGAGGCATTGTACAAGACAATTGACATTTATTAACCAATACCTATCAAAGAAGAAGTCACTAGGGACAGGATGAAAATAAGACAGAAACAGAGTGGCACATTTTGGTTGCCCTTTTAAGCCAAATCTTTGACCTGACTTGCCTTAGCCCGAACCCAAGTTGAGGATTATTGGCTCAATTGAGCTCATTATCCTACCAGCTCAGATTCAGACCTGTCGCGGTAGCAGACCGCTTAGCTTTTTGAATACGCTTGTCACTACAAAGCCTTATATGAAGCAACTCTGATGGTCAGGTCGCAACGTGACCTCGTTGTGATTTCTCGGGATACGGGTTCGATTCCCGCTACCGGACATCAGAATTACTTCATTTCTTGCATTTGGATCTAAGGCTTTGTAGTGACAAGCATATACAAAAAGGGTGAAGAATTCGATAAATTAAGAGGCCATGGTGCCTATTCCAATTACAGACATACGTATTTGGTAAAAAAAAAAAGTTTATTTATATATATATATATATATATATATATATATATATATATATATATATATATATATATATAGATAGATAGATAGATAGATAGATAGATAGATAGATAGATAGATAGATAGATAGATAGATAGCAACGGCTTCTTAAAAGCTATGCAGCCATTCATATAATAACTCGTCTGACTTTTTGTTATTAGAAGTAACGGAGCGTTAACATGTGGTAGGAAGCTCAAATGAGCAGGACGGGTAAACTAAATATAGAATTTCTGGCTTTTTGCAGGGGGCCTCAGAGACAGATCATTTATTGACTACAGAACTGAATGTGGCTGTACGTCTCCTTTATTTCTGAACTTTATCGTTATTGATTATGGAGTTTGATATGCAAAATAATGTTTTTGTTTTACATTTTATAATTTTCTATCTTCATATTCTTATTGCTTCCTAGAGGATGATTATGTTTTAATGATAGTAACTGAAGAATTTATTCACATAATTATCTGGTGGAGCTTAGATTTTTTAAATTAAGATATTCTTCCAAAGGGCTGAATATACTTTAGGAAAATGGTTATTGTTATTTGTTATGCTTGGAAAAATTGCATGGTGAATATTAGGTGGAACGCCATGACACCTCTGAATGTGGCTGTCAGGCAAAGATTAATAAATTATTATATCTTAACTCTACCCTTTGAAGTAAAGGCAGAATGCATTCCCGTTTGCTCTCGTTGAAATATGTATCTCGATCCATTAGATCATAAAGTGTATCATTTGAAAACTGGTACTTATTTTCCTTTGCATTTTCGCCAACTTAGCGGCGTTTAGGTTATCTAACAATGCTTCCTGCTCGTCAAAACTCGTTTAATATAGCTCGATGCGGACTCGTTCAGTTTTTAAGAAGACTGATCTTATTACTTATGGTGCAGAGTTTATTTTTGTCAACCACTCTTGGCAGGTTTGGTTATTTTCAAATAAAGGAGAAACTATGGCAGTGAAATTCCAAACGCAGAACAATTTGTCTTTAGTTAAATATCAAACCTCAAGTCCCACTGAGTAACGATCGATGACGTCCTTTCGTAATTGTAAATAAGAACATGGCTCTTTTTTTTCTGTAAAATAAAGCAACAGAAATGGCTTTGAATGTCCGTCCGCACTTTTCCTGTCCGCCCTCAGATCTTAAAAACTACTAAGGTTAGAGGGCTTGCAAATTGGTATGTATATCATTCTTACCTCAAATCATTAATGCAACCAAATTGCATTCCTCTAGCCTCGCTAGTTTTTTATCTTATTTAAAGTTAAAGTTATTTTTATAATCGTGAGTCTAGCAACGCTATGGGACAGGCCACCATCGGGCCGTGACTGAGAGTTTAATGGACCACGGCTCATACAGCATTATACACTGTACAGAAAACTCGATTGCCCTGAAGAAACTTCAGTACAATTCTTACTTGTTTTATTCACGCTTGTAAACTTAGAACTTAGCGGCGCACATCGAAGACTGTGACCTTTAACTAAAGGCTTCTTTACTTCATTTCATATCTCTCCTTCAAGCTTAGATGACGTCTACAGTGACTGGCATAATCTTACTCATTATATCCTTGGTGTGAAGAATTTTGAGTTATTCTGCTTAAAATAGAATAATCTTTATGAATGTAAAGAAATAGGGGAAAGGTGTCCGTGAATTGAAAAATAGGTAAGAAATCATCAATGGATTTTTCATATCATCCGAGGTTTTTAAGCAACCGGAAATAAATCCCTGACTTCTGTACCTTGAAATAATCTTTCATTCTTTACAGGAATCTGTGCGAGTTATCCCTCACCTTTCTGTATTGACATTATTTTCATAATTACGCCACTATCCCTGTATAGAAATACAGCAGATGAAATTTTTTCGTGGATCATCGTCGGTGGAAAGAAAGGCAAATTGTTCCATCCATATCACTGAAAGCAGGGACACGCGTCCATTCAGTGCAATTTGTCGTCCGTGTGCTTTCATGACTTCTATTCGGACATTCACTTAGTGGCATTTTTTCATTCGCCTTTTTTGTAGCTTTGTAAACTCTAAAGATAGAAGCGTTGTGACTACGTACGTACGTTCATTAGTCTACAAAGTTTTGGATTGCATAACGATCTGAGTATATTCCGCATACATTACCGTATGTATAACAATGCCGCTGTAAAATATATTCAGCAAGGTTGAAATTGCATTTTCAGAAACGAACGCTAACACGAAGAAAAAGAAGAAATCATAGGTACATGAGTAGGTTAGCACTGTATGCATCGCAAGATTATCTTAGATAACTCAACTCAATTATTAAACAAGTTTCCCATGTACCCCCTTTGTGTTCCACTAGAAAATACTTACGACAGATTCTTTTTCTTTTTTACGCAATTGCTGACTATATTTGATTCTTATGATGATACCTGGTTTTGGAATGATTTTTCAAAAATCCAAGCTCATTCAGGTATGCAAACTCATACAGTAACTTGCTTCAAATTTCGCGGGCTCTGTGAGATATTGGGTCTTCTAAGTTGATCAAAAGTACAAATACTGAGGTATATTCTATCTATACAAGGCAAACTATAGTTGTGTAAACCATATTGTAACAGTAGCAGTAGATATGCCTATCTTTTCAGTTACCAGCGTGCATATAACTGGGAGGACAATTTTGGTTTGTCCAAGCGCATAGAAAACTAAAATCTTTCAAGAACTAACTAAACATAAATTTTTTTTGCATGATTTTGTAAGAATATAAATAGAAAGCCAAACTTGATATTAGAGGCCATTCCTGGGTTCACGAAGTATAGAAGAAAATCCACAAAAGTCAAACGATAATTGCAAATATGGCTTCAGGTATGAAAAAGGGAGAGGACTTTGTCCCCAAGATTGAGTTAATTCATTGTTAATGAGTTAATTAATTTTCAAGAGACTTCAATGTTCTGCTCATGTATGAGTCATCATATTATTTAATCCTAGCATCTTAGAATTATAGCAATGGTTATTGATTCTGGACCAGATATATATGCACTAAGGGTTTTTCCTTTATTGATGACAACTACTGGTTTACTAAAATAAAGTCGGAACTTCAAACAAAAATCGTTCCACTATTTCTAGAAGTGATGTGGAAAAAATGTTATCCTCTAAAAATAAGTAGAGGCGCCAGACAAAATACTAATCACTTAGTCGAGCAGATACGTGAAACAAGTCGCCTCACTAAACACTAGCAGAAATGTCAAAGATTTGCCTAAGAAAGAAACGGATCCATAACTATCGCAAACTCTTCATATCCTCGGGCTTCTGAATAGACCACAAGTCCTTGGAATGTAGTAAAAATACTTTTCTTCTCGTTATGTCCCGCTCAGTTCTCTTGCAAACTGAACCACCTTCAATTTCACAGCAGCTGTCGCGCTAACTTTGGCTTTGATGATTCAACAGAAGTTTCCCTCACAATCAGCAACAAGTGTCTCCTTCTCCTTCATCCTCTGGACAGAACCACTCAAGGTCTCCTGGGTGTTTTCTAATTTGTTTTGTTGTTTATGTGTGCATGTATGCAGCATTTGTTTCTTTTTTAGGTTTCTGTAAAAGAAAACCATTAAGATGGCTTTGTCTGTTCACCTGCACCTTTTTTGTCCGTACTTCTCCTGTCTGCCCTCAGATCTTAAAACCTACTGAGGCTAGAGGGCTGCAAATTGGTATGGTAATCATTCACCCTCCAATCATGAAACATACGAAATTGCAGTCCTCTAGACTTGATAGTTTTTGTTTTATTTAAGGTTGAAATTAGCCACGATCGTGGTTCTGGCAATGCACAGCACAGGCCACCACGGCCGGCTGAGGGTTTCATGGGACGCGGCTTATATAGCATTACACCGAGACCAACAAAAGATAGATCTTTTTTCGGTGGCTTTGATTATAAGATGTACAGAAAACTCGATTTCTTCGGCGCATATTTTACCTGTTTTTAATTTCTACTCTTCTTTTTTCCACTTTTTTGCGCATTCAATAGAGGTGTTGATGTTTTTAGCTCAGTCTGTGTGCTTGTTTTTTTTTGCATCTTGGGTATAAAGATCACTTGACTCGTTATGCTGTAATTCGAAAAATAGAAAACACACCAGGGGTGAACCTCGTGACTGGCAAGTGATTAGATTTTCAGAGAGATCATTGTCTGGGTTAAGGACTTTTTCATGCCCGTGTAATCAGTCATAGTGGATGTCTGTGGTATCCTGATGTTTTTGCTTATACATTCGGTTTAATATTATAGAATCTTCGAGTTTGTTCCTTTGGATAGTTGCTCATTTTAATTCTAATAATACTGTTAACTCTGAAAACCTTCATGTAACCCGGAACGATAAGAAAGTGGGCTATTTATTTAAAATATGGACCCGATAACCTTTGAACCTTTCATGTTAAGATCTTCGGCCTTCCATCTTGCTATTCATCCTCTTCTAACAATTATTCACAGGGCAAAATTGAGGTTTTCTTCCTGTTTCACCTTTCAAACTTTTTTTTCCGTCAATTTCCGTTCAGGGCTGAGTAACCTCATAGGTCCCAGTGCTTGGCCTTTGGCCTGAACTCCATATGCCATGTCCATGCCATGCTTACAAATCGACTGACCTAATTAATGTCAGGATTACGGAAAGGACCGCCTGTCCTTGACTAAATGTTTATTCCTAAGGAAGCAAGTTTTGACTATAAGACTTGACTAATTTGCCAGAAGTGGAAAGGTGATCTCAGGGACAGCAGACGACAAATTTCCAGGAATTTAATCGCTTAAAAGAGTAGGCAGAGGACTGGGGAAAGTAGGGGAACTGAATCCTGGAATCTTTTTTTTTTCTTTCGAATACTTATAAAAGGATAATATTGATAAACTGTAAAGAAGTCGACTTAATCTTTATCATTTTAGCTACTTTTATTAATATGATGACCTTTATTACTGTTGCAAATGCTCCTACATTAATGTTATAATCTTACCAATTAAGTTTCAATTAAGTTAGTAACTCAATAACACAACTATTGACTAAAATTTATCTCGCAAAATCAGATTCACGTTGGATTGTTGGAAAAAAATTTTAAAAAAATCAATCACGTTAAAGTCATGGAAAATAGATTACTTTGAAAACAACACCATTAAAGTTTCTAACTTATATGTCTGTAATACTTTCTGGGTTATTATTTTTCATTATTAAAATCTTCAGCATTATTTCGCAAAAGCCATAAAATAATATTAAAAAGACATGACCTTTACGCATGTCATTATAAGCTGTTATGTTTTCTTTTTCCCGGATTCTTAGCAACACCTCTCATTTTCCCTCGTATGGGTGGCGGTCTTTAAGTCTATTTTGTGCAAGTGACCAAAGTTACGCAAAAAATGGGTTTTATTTAAATTATTCAGGCCATCTGAATATCCTGAATTAATTGGTAGTTAAATCCGCATAAATATGTTTGTTCCTATTTTATTCCAATACATTAAAAAATCCGTCGACCGTTAAAGAGACGATTGATATAACCGCACATCAGAAAACCAACCCCGGATGAAGTGTCAAAATAAAAAGAAAATGGATTTTGAAATTTCATTCATCTAAAAATGCTCGAGAGCATTATTGTATTTTGGTATTCTATCACTGAGAGGGTTATACGTTAATGAGCGTATATTGAATTCCCTCTCCACTAACAGGTGGATTTGTATAAAAACGCACAGACAAATTAACATTGAGATTTCTGTTTCATATCAGTCGAGAATTTAAGTTTGACATTGACTTATGTGAGAGGGAACTACTTCTTAATCTGTATTTAGCCCTGTTCTAAGGGCAACAAATGATTATATTCGTTATCTTTTGCACATCTAAATTTTTTTTTTATTTTTACTCAAAATTTATTATTGTTGATTTTCAGAAGTTCTAACGGAGTTCACTGAACTGAAGGGAACAGTTGAAACACGCAATTTTCTGGGAGCAAAGAAAAATGAAAATAAATGGAAAGGAAATTTATGAGATGAATGAATTTATACAATTAAGATTGTCACCAGAAAACATTACCACTATTATTATTATTGCCGTCTTTTGTTGTTGTCGCTGACGAAGTTTCACGAAACGAGCACCATAAAACTTATCTAAATGAATTAAACTATACAATAAGAAAACTATAGGTTTCTTTAGTTGGAAGATTCAGGTCCACCTGGGAGCAGCCAACAAACTAGATTACATGAAAATGATCGAGAACATTCTCTTGTCAAAGAACAATTTATCAACGTAGAAGAATCCCAATTATTATACAAACCGTGGCAGCTTATACCGATAAAACAAAGTTGTGCTAAACTTTCGAAGTTAAAAGTGCTTAGGTATGCTCAGCCTCTTGAAGTTTGCAATAATATATCTGCTGGAAATCTAAAAGTGACAAACTGGAGCGTACTGAAAACAAATGTATATAAAATAAAACTTTCGGGTTGAGAATGGAGTTCATTGCCGTCTATGTTCGTTGAGAATAATGTGTTTGATAAGACTGTAATTGTGTCAAGAATCAGCAGAGAATAATAAGAACTTTTATTTGAATCTGAAAGTGTCTTTAAGTTGGAAGAGTGTCAAGTGAGCGTCAGGAATAATGTGATGCGGGTAACTGGAATTCAGAAATACCAAGCAGTGTCTCTTGGTGCAGACGGTTGAAGAACGACGAAGAGGTTGCTTCATGATGGTATCTGAGAGTGACGGATTTAGCAGTGGAAATGGAACGTAATCACTGAATGGAAACAACACAAAAGGCACAAGAATCTCTGCAAACATTTGAGGGCGAAAAGGAATGTACGCTGTGGAAAAAAAATGGGATGTATAAAAGAATCGTTCAACCATATTTTTCTCTGGAACCAAATTGTGAATATTAAAAAAGAATGAAAAGTAGACAAGGTGGAGAGTATTAAGATGAGCTAATATCAGACATCAAAAAAACTTTGAGCGAGAAATGTTGAAAAGGTGTAACCACCTGGCAAAAAATTAAGCTGTTAAAGATTGAGGTAGTGTGGCCACGAGTATAGAACGGAAGACGAAAGTTTAGTGAAGATGGATTACAAGCAGAACTAGGGAGCATTGACATACAAAGGAATGCTGCTCCATCAAGCAAGTTTTTTTTCGTCTTTAATTTTTTTTTTTTTTTTTTTTTTTTTTTTTTTTTACGTTCAGGAACGTCAAGTGGAATAATATTGAAACCGCTAACCTTCAGTCGTATAAAATGTTTTTCAAGGAAACTGGCAGACATCAGTCATAGATTGCGATTTGTATACCTTCGCTTGATCATGGACAATTCCATGACCTTGTAATAACTGTATGTGGGCCGAAGAGCCACTAGACCTCTTCTTTCTTAATTTCCCTAAAACAATAAATGCGCTCACGTTAACAGACCATCAATGATTATTCTTGAAAACATTAAAGACGTTGCAAAACTTCGCTGTTCCTACTCGCCTTTAAGGTAGGAGAGTCAGCCTTTTTTCCTTAACTGGCACATTGTTTATGAGAATGTTTCTCGTTTCCAGTCATTTCAAAGCACCTATTAAAAGGTTAATTTCTGAAAAACCTTTTTTAAAACGGGAAAAAGTACAAATAATTTTGGCATGAAAGAAGACATATTCTTTTTTTAAAACTCACAGTTCGTATGTCGAGGGAATTGCCTGGATCGTGAAACCTTCCAAGGACCATCTACCAAGATACATCATGAATTTCGAAGCACTTATTATTTCTCCTCATATATTCCCTCCATTATTTGCCACATTGCTCTCGGAGTAATGGGTCTAGTGAAAGATATCTCACCATTAATTCAGCACGTTTGGGGCCCAGTAAAAATTTCTGGTGGTTTTTGGGGAGTTGGGTTGGGGGTGGAGGTGAATAATGTTTATATGAAAAATCTAAATATTAAGAGAAAACAAACTTTTTACCTTTTCTTGGAACAGCAGGTAAGGCAATCGAAATGAGCTTTTCCAGATGCAGTTCTCCTTTCATTTGGTTGTCCACGGCTTGATCTGTTTCTACCTAAAATCATTGATTGATATGCCCAACCTCCATAGGGATAAAAGATTTATTCTTTAAGTTAAATTATACCTGAAAATTACAAGGCCGTTATTCTTTCTTTATTTTATTATTATTCCTTTCTTTATTCTTTTTATATCCTCATGACCAGATATAATATATTTTTAATTAAACTGAAGCTACGAGGATGAGAGTTGATCAGTGTGCACAAAGAATCAGTCATAATTGTCATCTCATCTACGCGTTCTTACATAAATAAAATAATAAATAATAATAAATACTTTATGATGATTAATCCAGTTAATGACTGTACAAAAGGCAAATTCACATTTAAAACAAACCGGTCGTAAGAAAATTGTTCAAAACCATAATTCATCAAACAGTCCTAGTCTCTTGTTCAGTTTGTTCGAATGAGAAACATAGTTTGATTACTTGATTTCCTTTTATTTCGGTGTAACAGCAAAAATCTACTCAGCATTGCGAGTAGAATAAAATCTATAATTTCTAACAATGTGACTGAATTTATACAGTTGTCCTCGTTTGTTTAAAAAATTTGTCGCAATAAAGCGGTCCAATGGTTAGAGTTAATCTGGAGTAGATGAAAATACCCAGAAACAAATACAACCGAAAAAACGTCAACCCAATTAACACGAAAAACCTTCCTCTCACTAATCCACACCCTACCGACTGGATATATGGGTCTCCTGTAATTAAGGAAGGCATTTACCTAGACCTTTACAGTGGTTCTTGACTCTTTGCCCGCTCCTGACAGAAAAGAAAATCGGATTATTACTGTCATGACATCCTACTCACTGAACCATTTGCCAAGATTCCAGCTGGAAGATTATCAACCCACTTGGAGAATGCAACTAAGATTAAACACGGGCCAGAATAAGCAATGCTGAATTACATCACTGCGTGTGCGGTAATGCCTTGGAGTTAGCACACAGACCATTACCCCACCCACAAACATCCAAGTGAAAGGATGAAAGAAACTGACTACTTTTGTCTTTAACTTTTAAGAAATCTTCACGACAACTGATACATACGTAGTGATAGAACCCCTTAGGGGGGTAGTGCCAACAGTGGACCTCATGCAGTGCACTGTAGGAATTTCTCAAGGTTCTATGCAGTGTGCCTTCTGCCCCTAGCTGCAACCACTTTCGTTCATTTTACTGTACCTCCTTTCATATTCACTTTCTTCATCTTACGTTGCATCTTCTCCTAACACATGATTCATAGCACATCTGGAAGGTTTTCCGACTGTTACACCTATCAAACCTTTGACTGTCAATTTCCATTTCAGAGATAATTGACCTCATAGGCCCCAGTCTTGGCCTGTGGCCTAAATTCTATTTTTAACTCTATATCATAAGGGCAGAAATTGACGGTTGAAAGTGGCAGCATCATTCCTGAATGGCTTGTAGATTTCACTGAAACTTCTATACGAATGAGACTTTGCTTTGGCAAGTAAAATCCAAAGGCTATCATAACACATTAAGACACATTAAGTATGTTTATTCGTAGTTATAAACTATATATGCAAGTCAGTTTTCAATGAGAATCAATTTTGATGACAACATAATGTAAAACAAGAAGCCTATATTAATCTATGATTACATACATCTTTATACATCATGTATGTAATACATTTTTAAAATGAGTATTTTAAATAATATTTTACTTTCTGAGGAAACCAATATTGGACTATGTGTTTATTCATTGCTGATATCCCACGTCAGTTTATTTTGTAACAAAATTTGAGTAAACAACACACTAATGAAATACAGGAAGACAGAAGTATACTAAGGATTTTCATCCACTGTAACACGTCATAAGATCAACTTAAATGAAAACAAATCAGTATTAAGAGCTTTTAATGAAATAACAAAAATATTAGGCCTACATGTGTCAACTTTACAATGAAGGAAACGATTAGGAATTTAATGATCTTTCCGTGAAACTCTTCTTTCATTCATAAAATATTTAATAAACGTTATGGAAGTCCTTGGGGCCAAATTTAAAACTCTTAACAAATTCACACGAGAGTATTTAATTGGTGTTTTTTTTTACAACCACTCTTTCACTGGACGTCTTGCGTGACGCTGATGAGATTTTTTTTATGGTGTCAGCAAGCCAATTACGGCCAGAGCATCGTGTGCTGACGCAACGGCTGTTATGGAGGACTGAGGAAAAAGACTGTATCGTTAGTGGCGAAGATGAATGGTAGCGGCGAGCTTAAAACTATCAGCTACGCCTACGACTGGTGGCGCTTCAGTTGCTCCCCAGATGCAGTAGACTGAGGTTGCGTCGCACGCCTTTGGAGAGCGCTGCCAGACGTTATGATCCATGGCTAACTTTAACCTTAAATATAATAATAACTACTGAGGCTATCGGGTTACAATTTATAATATTTGATTATTAGAGGGTGGATGATCAACGTATCAATTTGCAGCCCTCTAGCCTTAGTAGTTTTTAAGATCTGAGGGCAGACCGAAAAAGTGCGGACATACAAAGTCGGCACAATAGATTTCTCTTACAGAAACTAAACAAGTAAAAAATAGAAAGAAGTTTCTTCGGCGTAGCTGAGTTTTCTGCAAGAGACAGGAGAATGAGGGTGAGCCCCATGCCTCCGGAAAGTGCTGCCAGATGAACGATCCATCGCTAACTTTGACCTTAAATAACAAAAACTTCAGAGATTAGAGAGGTTGCAATTTGGTATGTTTGATGATTGGAAGGTGGATGATCAAAATGCCTTTTTGCAGCCCTTTACCCTCAGCAGTTTTTTTTGGATCTGAGGGCGGACAGAATAAAGTGCGGACGGACGGACAAACAAATCCGGCATAAAAGTTTTCTTTCATAGAAAACTAAATGGAGGTTAATCTCTAACAGCAAAATACAAGAATTTTATTCAGAATCATGTACACGACCGTAAAACCAAGAATCAGTAGATAGCAGGAAAACATCTGCCAAAAATCTCCTTTTACCAGAAACCTTCCTTATAGACACCGGGTAACCGACGGCAATACGCCATCACTCTTCTATAGACAAGCATAAGTATCCTTCAGTATATCAAATCCACTATATCAATCCTGTTTCTGTGTATCGACCTAAACTACCTTACTTTCACTCTAAATAAAAAAAAGATACAAAAATACAAAAGGCACAATGAAGTAGGTGAACGTAATCCCAAGTCTGACACATATTAAGAACATTTTCACTTTATTTTACTTCCAGACTTCTCATACGAGCAAATATCAGGCGGTTACAATGTCAGCTTAGTCCAATTAAAACTATTAACTTTTTATTGTATTGTAAGCGAGGTAGAACCCTGAACTTATGTATGCCTGTCTGTCAGTCTCTCTCTCTCTCTCTCTCTCTCTCTACACACACACACACACACACACACAGATATATATATATATATATATATATATATATATATATATATATATATATATATATATATATATATATATATATATATATATATATATATATATATATATATATATTATATATATATATATATGTCTGTATGGGTGTGTGCATTTGTGAGTGTGTATTTAATGGTCTACATAAATTCCGATACATAGGGATTCATGAAGAACCATAGGGGAAGTAGTAGGTTTTCGTAAAGTTATGATGAGTGAGGTCAGTTCTATTTAATAGAGAGAAAAGGAAAGAAGGATAGCAAATAAGCCGGAGAGAGAGAGAGAGAGAGAGAGAGGAGAGAGAGAGAGAGAGAGAGAGAGATCTTTGGCCAAACCTCCTTCCGCTCTTAACAACACTTCTCGTTTGTGTTTGAGACCCTTTGGTGAAACATCATCCCTGTCAATCTTTCAGTTTACTGATTTCAGTAGATAATAATTCTTTACTCTAAATGGAAGTATTTACATCGCGTCTATGATACATCATCGTGTTTTAGTCAGCTTAATTCTCTACAAGGTCTCTTCCATTTTCATATAACCTCCTTTTTAGTCAGAAGTTTCAAGGTCCTATAGATTTTTAATATAATGATGTTTTACACTTAAAAGAAATGGGCAAATGAACAAGCAATACATTTCACGATGGATAGTGTTCATTTGCAGGACGAACACTCTCTATCTCATCGCCATTCCCGAGGCATTATCTATAATTATCGCATCGTTAATTAAGAAGTTCCAACTCGTTTGGTGATCAGTATAAGATATTTCAGGTATACGTACTTTTCTGCTGAAGAATTTTTCTTTAAGTCTTAGCATAAGTACAAGAAAAAAAATGGGCCGAAGAAACTTCGGTACAATCGAGTTTTTTGTACAGCGTATAATGCTGTATGAGCGGCAGCCCATGAAAAAATAAAGCCACGGCCTGGTGGTGACCTGTCCTTCAGCGTCGCCAGGCACACGATCATTACTAACTTTAACTTTAAATGAAATCAAAACTACCGAGGCTAGAGGGCTGCAATTTGGTATGTTTGATGATTGGAGAGCGGATGATCAACATATCAATTTGCAACCCTCTAGCCTCGGAAGTTTTTAAGATCTGAGGGCGGACAGACAATTAATTCTTTTACAGAATACTAAAAGGATATCTATAACTAACTATTCGATAATTCCTGCTTAGTAAGTTGTGTATAAAGTAGAGATAAGAATGAAATGCTTAGGAAAAAAAAATTCAATTAAATGTTTTAGATTTAGGATCTTTTATATACAATGTGATACGCCTATAACTAGAAGTTTGTGAAGATTTATTCGCAGGAAAAAACGGGTTATGGAAATTTCCCTGATTTGCATACAAAAACGAAGGACATGAAAACAAAGGCTGGCAAGTGCCAACCCATCTTCTCTCTCTCTCTCTCTCTCTCAAGGCCGTTGCCCTTATTCACCCATACTTGTTCTACAAAGAATGTGAATACTGAAGGATGCTGTGTTACATGAGTGTGCGATTATTCTTTTCAAAGAATTGCGAATAAACGAAGACGCAGTGGCCCGCCCGCCCCGTGGACCTCGGCGGGCCCAGTGGCCCGCCCGCAGGGACCTCTGCGGGCCTAGTGGCCCACCCGCCCCAGGGACCTCGGCGGGCCCAGTGGCCCGCCCGCCCCGTGGACCTCGGCGGGCCCGAGTGGCCAGCCCGCCCCGGGAACCCTCGGCGGGCCTAGTGGCCTGCCCGCCCGGGGGGGACCTCGGCGGCGGGCCCAGTGGGCCCGCCCGCCCCGTGGACCTCGGCGGGCCCAGGGTGGCCGCCCGCCCCGTGGACCTCGGCGGGCCCAGTGGCCCCCCGCCCGCCCCGGGGACCTCCAAGCAGGCCTAGTGGCCCGCCCGCCCCGGGGACCTCGGTGGGCCCTAATGGCCCGCCTGCCCCGGGACCTCGGGGGCCGAACTGGCCCCGCCCGCCCCGGCGACCTAGGCCCCGGGCCCAGTCCCCGCACCGCCCCGGGGACCTAGGCCCGGGCCCCCCCCCACCTACCACCCCCCACCCGGCCGGAACCCTCGGCGGGCCGACTGGCCTGCCCGCCCCGGGGAGGAACCTCGGCGCCCCGGAAGACTGGCCCGCCAGCCCCAGGGACATCGGCGGGCCGACTGGCCCCCCCGCCCCGGGGACCTCGGCGGCCCAACTGGCCCACCCGCCCCGGGGACCTCGGCGGGCCGACTGGCCCGCCCGCCCGGGGACCTCGGCAGGGCCCAGTAGCCCGCCCCCCCGCCCGGGGACCTCGGCGGGCCCAGTGGCCCGCCCGCCCCGGGACCTAGGCGGGCCCAGTGGCCCGCCCGCCACGGGGACCTCGGCGGGCCGACTGGCCCGCGCGCCCCGGGGACCTCGGCGGGCCCAGTGGCCGCCCGCCCCGGGGACCTCGGCGGGCCGACTCGGCCCGCCCAGCCCCGGGGACCTCGGCGGGCCCAGTGGCCGGCCCGCCCCGGGGACCTCGGCGGGCCCAGTGGCCGGCCCGCCCCGGGGACATCGGCGGGCAGACTGGCCCGCCCTGCCCGGGGACATCGGCGTGCCGACTGGCCCGCACGCCCCGGGGAACCTCGGCGGCCAAGTGGCCCGCTCGTCCCGGGGACCTTGGCGGGCCCATTGGCCCGCCCGCCCCGGGGACCTCGGCGGGCCGACTGGCCCGCCCGCCCCCCCGGTGACCTCGGCGGGCCAACTGGCCAGCCCGCCCCGGGGACCTCGGCGGGCCCAGTGGCCCGCCCGCTTCGGGGACCATCGGCGGGCCCCAGTGGCCGGTCCCGCCCCGGGGACATCGGACGGGCAGCTGGCCCGCCCGCCACGGGGACATCGGTGGGCCGACTGGTCCGCCCGCCCCGGGGACCTCGGCGGGCCCAGTGGCCCGCCCGTCCCGGACTCCCCCCGGGCCCTGGGAGGGCCCAGGGGCCCGCCCGCCACGGGACCCGAACCTCGGAGGGCCCCGACTCCCCGGCGGCCCCGCGCGCCCCGGGGACCTCGGCGGGAGGGTCCCAGTGGCGGCCCGCTCCCCGACCCCGGGGCCCCACCTCGGCGGGCCGACTGGCCCGCCGCCCCGGGGACCTCGGCGGGCCCAGTGGGCCGGCCACCCGCCCCGGGGACCCCTGGCGGGCCCAGTGGCCGGCCCGCCCGGGGACATCGGCGGCTGGGCAGACTGGACCTCCCGGCCCGCCCACGGTCCCCCGGGGACATCGGCGTGCCGACTGGCCAGCACGCCCCGGGGACCTCGGCGGGCAGTCCAAGTGGCCCGCTCGTCCCCGGGGACCTGGGGTGGCGGTCCCATTTGGCCCCCGCCGATCGCCCCGGGGATCGGCGGCCAAGACTGGCCCGACAGCCCCGGTGACCTGGCCGGTCGGGCCAACTGGCCAGCCCGCCCCGGGGACCGCTCGGCGGGCCCAGTGGCCCCGCCCAGCCTCTGGGGACCTCGGCGGGCCCAGTGGCGGCCCGCCCGGGGAAATCCGGGGCCCAGGGCCCCAGGGGACGGCCAGCCCGCCACGGGGACCATCCGGTGGGCGACTGGTTCCGGCCCAGACCCGGGGACCTCCCGGGGGCCCCATGGCCCGCCTGTCCGGGACCTCGGCAGGGCCCAGTGGCCCTCCCGCCAGGGGACCCGGCGGGGCGGGATGGCCCGGGGCGCCCCCCGGGGACCTCGGCTGGGCCCCAGGCCCGCCCGCCCGGGGACCTCGGCGGGCCCGACGGGCACCGGCCCGCCCCGGGGACCTCGGCCCGGGGCCCACCTGGCGGCCCGGGCCCCGAGGGACCTCGGGGGCCCAGTGGCCCGGCCCGCCCCCGGGGACATCGGCGGGCAGACCTGGGCCCGCCCGGCCCCGGGGACCATCGGCGTGCCGACTGGCCCGGCCACGCCCCCGGGGACCTCGGCGGGCCAGAGTGGCCCGCTCCCGTCCCGGGGACTTGGCGGGGCCCATTGGCCCGGCCCGGGCCCCACGGGGACCTCGGCGGGCCGAGGCCTGGGGCCCGCCCGCCCGGTGGGGACCCGGGCGGGCCAACTGGCCCGCCGGCCCCCGGGGAACCTCGGCGGGCCCAGTGGGCACCCCCCCCCCGCCCGCCTCCCCGGGGACCTCGGCGGGCCCAGTGGCCGGCCCCGGGCACTCCGGGGGACATCGGCGGGCAGACGGGGCCCGCCCGGCCTTACCCCGGGGAATCCGTGGGCCGACCCCTTGGTCCGCCTCGCCCCGGGGACCCTCGGACGGGCCCAGTGGCCCGGCCCGTCCCCGGGGACCTCGGCGGGCCCCAGGTGGCCCGCCCAACCCCGGTGACCCGGCGGGCAGACTGCCTGGCCCGCCCCCCGGGGACCTCGGGGGCAGGGCCCCATGGCCCCGCCCGCCCCGGGGACCTCGGCGGGCCCCAGTGGCCGGCCCGCCCCGGGGACATCGGCAGGGCCCAGTGGCCCGCCCGCCCGGGGACATCGGCGGCAAGACTGGCCCGCCCGCCCCCAAGGGGGACCTCGGCGGCCCAGTGGCCCGCCCGCCCCGGTGACCTCGGCGGGCAGACTGGCCCGCCCGCCCGGGGACCTCGGCGGGCCCAGTGGCCCGCCCGCCCTCCGGGGACCCTCGGCGGGCCCAGTGGCCGGCCCGCCCAGGGGACATCGGCGGGCGGAGACTGGCCCGACCCGCCCGGGGACATCGGCGGGCCGACGTGGTCCGCCCGCCCCGGGGACCTCGGCAGGCAGTGGCCCGCCCGCCCCGGGGACATCGGCTGGGCAGACTGGCCCGCCCGCCCATGGGGACATCGGCGGGCCCAGTGGCCCGCCCATCCCGGGGACCTCGGCGGGCCCAGTGCCCGCCCGCCCGCCCCGGGGACCTCAGCGGGCCGACTGGCCCGCCCGCCCCGGTGACCTCGGCGGGCCGACTGGCCCGCCCGCCCGGGACCTCGGCGGCCGACTGGGCCCGCATGCCCCGGGGACCTCGGCGGGCCGACTGGCCCGCCCGCCCGGGGACCTCAGCGGGCCGACTGGCCCGCCCGCACCGGGGACGGCAGGCACAGTGGCCCGCCCGCCCCGGGGGACCCTCGGCGGGCCCGAGTGGCCCTCGTCCCTGGGGACCCATCGGCGGGCCCACCTTGTGGCCTCCCGCCCTCCCGCCCAGGGACCCCCTCGGCGGGCTGACTGGCCGCCCGCCCCGGGGACCTCGGCGGGTTCCAGTGGCCCGCCCGCCCGGGGACCTAAGGCGGGGCCCCAGTGGCCCGCCCGCCCCGGTCACCTGGCGGGCCCAGTGGCCCGCCCGCCCGGGGACCTCGGCGGGCCCAGTGGGCCCGCACGCCCGGGGACCTCGGGGTCCGGAGGGTCCGGGGACCTCCCGGCCCGCCCCGACCCTCGGCGGGCCCAGTGGCCCGCCCGCCCGGGGACCTCGGCGGGCCCAGTGGCCCGCCCGCCCCGGGCGCTCAGGCGGGCCCCAGTGGCCCGCCCGCCCCGGGGGACCTCGGCGGGCAGACTGCCCGCCCGACCCCGGGGACCTCCGGCGGGCCGACAGGCCCGCCCGCCCGCCCCGGGACCTCGGCGGGCCGGACTGGCCCCCCCCGCCCCGGGGACCTCGGCGGGCCGGACTGGCCGCCCGCCTCGGTGACCTCGGCGGGCCGACTGGCCCGCCCGCCCCGGGGACCTCGGCGGACTGACTGGCCCGCCCGCCACGGGGACCCTCGGCGGGCAGTGGCCCGCCCGCCCCTGGGACCTCGGCGGGCCAGTGGCCCCGCCCGCCCCGGTGACCTCGGGCGGCGGCCGACTGGCCCGCCCGCCCCGGGGACCTCGGCGGGCCCAGTGGCCCGCCCGCCTCGGGCGGGGACCTCGGCGGCGGGGCCGACTAACCCGCCCGCCCCGGGGACCTCGGCGGGCCCAGTGGCCCGCCCGCCCAGGGGACCTCGGCGGGCCAGTGGCCCGCCCGCCCCGGGGACCTCGGCGGGCCTACTTGGCCCGCCCGCCCCGGGGACCTCGGCGGGCCGACTGGCCCGCACCCGCCCCGGGGACCTCGGCGGCCGACTGGCCCGCCCGCTCCAGGGACCTCGGCGGGCCCCAGTGGCCCGCCCGTCCCGGGGACCTCGGCGGGCCCAGTGGCCCGCCCGCCCCGGGGACCTCGGCGGGCCGACTGGCCCCCCGCCCGCCCCGGGGACCTCGGCGGGCCTCCTGGCCCGCCCGCATCGGGGACCTCGGCGAGCCCCCTGGCCCGCCCGCCCCGGGGACCTCGGCGAGCCCCCTGGCCTGCCCGCCCCGGGGACCTCGGCGAGCCTCCTGGCCCGCCCTCCCCGGGGATCTCGGCGGGCCTCCAGGCTCGCCCGCCCCTGGGCGGTTCGGCGGGCTTTGCCCGCCGTCCCTGCAGACACTTACCCTTTGCTTAGTCTTAGAACCAGAATATGCCACTGAATCCTTTCAATTCTGCTCAGGCTTCTCTTCAATTCCTTTCTTCCTTCTTTTCGCACTCCACGAATCTTCACTGAATCCTTTGCTCCTTCTCTTGGGGACTCCACCAATCTTCCCTCAATTCTCTGCTCCTTTTTTCTGCCACTCCAGAAATCCACTTCATTTTCCTCAACCTTTCCTACAATCCCTCCATCTTCCTTTTCCCTTCAGGAATCAATAAAACTCTTAACAAACATTTTCACTGATTTATTTTCCTCCAGCTTTCTTTTCCTTCAACATTTAACACAAACTTATTATACATAAACATCAAACTATTCATACACTCATCTTCAAAACTTTCATCAATTAGTAACCTTTAGTTTTCCCAAAGCTAAAAGAAAACTATTGCGGATCATCTTAAGATCCAAACTAAAATTCATTCATTCATTCACATTCATTTATGAAAAGAAGTCCTTTAAACTCCACTTAAACTCGAATTATTATGTATGTAACAAGTATTACTCTCAAGAATTATTGTGTAAATGAAAATTCCCATCTTTGTAAATAACCTTTATTTATTTCAATTCAAAACAAATTTCCATACAACAAACATTCTCTCATTTTCAAAATATGATCCGTCTTCGTGAGTCCACCTTAGACTGGATCCTGCTATTCCTTGAAGCTGGGCACTTGCTCCAGCACTTTCCAATTGTCCTTCGTCAGGCATCTGTAATTCCCCTTCAGGTTCTTCCGCTTGCAAATCAATTTCTCCTTCGCTCATCTCGTCTGTCGGGCCTCATCTCCCCGCTGCTCCTTCCAGTTCGGCCTGGACACCAGTCTTCCTCTCCACCGGATTGATTGCCGACGATTTCCTTCTTCAAAAAAGGCATGTCAGCTCGTTCATCTTCAGCTCGCAACCTTATCTTCACGCTGGATTCCACCCTTTTCCTTCGTCATGTCTTCCACTTCATTCTGCAGACGCTGCAACCTGACCTCCACGTCTTTCCTGCCGGATTCTTGCTTTTCACTCGCGTCCTTTTCTTCCTGGATGAGCCTCGCCATCTGCGCCGCTTCTGCGGTCTTCACCTGTAGCTCTTTTCCCTTCTGTCCTAGGAGTCTCTTGCCTCTCAACCTGGCATCGTTTTCTCTGTCCAAATTTTTTTGTCTTGTCCATCAAATGCTGATTTTTCTTCTGTTTCTTCAGGATTTTTGTCTTCCAGCTGCTGTTTGTCCTTCTTCTCTTCATCGTTCTCCTTCAGCTTCAAGTGGTCGATCCTCTGTTGCAGCTGAAGAATTATCCTGTCCAAGTTCACCTGCTGCTCTCTCTGGCACTCGATGGTGTCTCGCAAGGCCGCAATTCTCTCCTTCAGTTCCTTTTCCTTGGGCTGTTCTCCTCCATCATCAGTCGTCAGGAGGACCCTCACCAGTGCATCGGCATTCATCGTAAATAAGATGATTATTCCTGCCTTAAGACTTCTCTCCGTATTTCGAACATCTGGACAACAACGTCCCAACAACACCTGCTAACTGAAGTGTGGTACCCAGTTCATATTCTCTCCTCTCTCCCTCGATTTTTCGTTGGTTTTATATATTCCACTAGAGATATTTCGATTTATCAAAACACAGCAGGAAATATTCTGGAAATATTTTTAACTATGCCTTGTCTCTTTGGTGTTTATAAATTGCTGAAAATCTTTCTCAGGGATTTTTTGCAGTACGAATCTCTTTGTCTGATCTCTTACTTATATCAGTCATTATTACAAAAATAAAAACACTTGTTGATATAAATAATTCAATTTACAAATCACTTGTCAATGCCAGTCTTATTATTAATAATACTAATAATTTCAGGTCTATTTTAAATGTATTATAATGTAAACAGAAATGACTAGATTGAATAATGTGTACTACTGATTTTACTTCAACATAAATGGCACAGAGGACAAGATATTGTCATGGGAAATTAACAGAGTACACTCCAATATAGCGGGGTGGGCATTGTGATACAAAGCTAGCTCTCTCTCTCTCTCTCTCTCTCTCTCTCTCCACCCTTTGCAATGGCGGCATGCAGCTGCCCACGGCGATTTCGCGCATGTCCATTCCATGTTTATAGTTCCATGGTTATATTACTAATCAAATTTAATCTCTCTCTCTCTCTCTTCTCTCAATCTCTCTCTCTCTCTCTCTTGAATAATGAAACGAATATGTTTCGAGACCATGTTAATTTCTTTATTCGGGAGTTACATATT
>NC_087209.1:91485924-91515451 GCF_015104395.2 Macrobrachium nipponense | reverse complement strand
AGGGCTGCAATTTGATCAGTTTGATGGTTGTGGGGTGGATGATCCACATACCAATTTCCCTGGCCTCAGTTAGTCTTTAAATTCTGAGGACGGACAGAAAAATTGCGGTCAGGGAAATAGCGGACATACAAAAAAAGCTATCTCAGTAGTTTTTCTTATTAAAGAAAACTAAAAACAATGAGAATGACGAACAGGTCTTGTCTGTTTCACATCCATTTTAATCGTCCTGTCGCTTGGAGGGACAGTCAAGATTACGAACATATCTCTCCTTTGCTTAAAAAACGAATCTTCATTGCGAGGCTGGTCGAGGTACTGCACTAAAAACATTTATGATCTGACGTAAGGATTACTCATTTACCCTTAAATCTAACACCATCCTTACCATTTTGATATCATGCACCATGAAAGAAAGTTTTATAACCATGACTTTTCCCTTTATGAAGACGAGGAATACTTCTACAAATTCCATATTTGCTTCTTTAGTAAAGATAATGCTTCCCTTGCTATATCTTAGAATTGGTTTTTAAATATAAAATGAAAATTTAAGGCTTATGAGGAAGAAAGACCAAACTGTCTAGGCAAACTGCTCTCTTGAATGGACGACATATTTTGGTGACCTAATACCTTACTCTCGATGGCTGGAGGACCTTTCAGCAATTCATCTCCAGTTTGGAGCCTTCTGGTAAGGTCCTTTGTAATTCGGAATTAGGGAAGATATGGATCCATGAAAGTTTACTGCAATTTTTTAAGGTTTAAAAGTTGCGGCCCTTTAGTCATTTGAAAGACGACACCTTCTGACAACTGAGAAAGTTCCAAAAACATGTTGAGGATTCCTCACTGTTCTTATTGAATTCTATTAATTTCTTGGATTTCTATGATATTTTCAAAAAAATATTTTTGTTCCTTTAATAGTTTGCGTTACTGACAAGGTAACTCTTGGTATTCATTCATATAACAGACACATATGACTTTAATTTACTTTTATGTAAGAAGTTAGAACAGTTTTTTACAAATACTGAAGTCATCTTTGTAAAATGTATGAGATTGAAAATTCTAATTACCAGCATTATGTCAAGATTTAAAGTTTCACAGTGTAATTCCCAAATTATTGTTAATTTGTACATCATTATCATATTTTAGAATAAAGTTGTATATAAAGTACAATTTCACTGTTACCAAATAATACGGCCCATAATATTTCCTGTAGAGTTTCCTGAATAAAAAAAAAAAAAAAAAATATATATATATATATATATATATATATATATATATATATATATATATATATATATATATATATATATATATATTATATATTTTTTATTCAGGAAACTCTACAGGAAATATTATGGCCGTATTATTTGGTAACAGTGAAATTGTACTTTATATACAACTTTATTCTAAAATATGATAATGATGTACAAAATAACAATAATTTGGGAATTACACTGTGAAACTTTAAATCTTGACATAAGTGCTGGTAATAGAATTTTCAATCTCATACATTTTACAAAGACGACTTCAGTATTTGTAAAAAACTGTTCTACTTTTTACATAAAAGTAAATAAAGTCATATGTGTCTGTTATATGAATGATATATATATATATATAATATATATATATATATATATATATATATATATATATATATATATATATATATATATATATATGTGTGTGTGTGTGTGTGTGTGCGTGTATAAAACGTGATGCTATGTATAAATAAAGGTTTTGCTATGGAGGAAAATGAAGGCAAGAGAGCCAAGAACTTTTCGGTCTAATACGACCCTTTACTTCGGCACAACTGATCATACAGATTAAAAAAAACAAAGTCAAAGTAAGCTTAGTATCCAAAACTGACATTACAAGATTAGCATAAGGTCTATTTCACTCCACAGAAACCACAAACGCCTGAGGCAAGATTAGTGATTTTTAGGCAGCCACACCTTGGAGGAGAACACACGAGGTCAACAGATGATTCATCCAGAAAACAATACATTTTGAAAAACAAGGAGGCATATACGACCTAGTAACATGAAATTTACAAAAATGTTCCAAAGAAATGAGTGAAAAGACGAAAATAGGATATAAATATAGCGAACAAATGAGAGAGAGAGAAGAGAGAGAGAGAGAGAGAGAGAGAGAGAGAGAGAGAGAGATAATAACTATATACATGTGGGCCTAATATTTATCCAAAACACATACAAAAAGCCAAATTTGCTGTCGTTGCTGTAATGGTACATTTATTGAGTTCACTTCTGTTGAAACGTTTTATGTTGACTGGACCTACTACCACCAGCCCACACAGCATCTGTACTCTGCAGACGGTCCCTGTAAGAATCTGTTCAGGCACAACGAGATGCATTGAAAGATTTGCAGCTAATCTTTTGATCCCAAAATCGGGTAAATGTTTCAGTACCTGAATAAAGCAACATGACTATACTGTAAGGACGGGACAATCGTGTGAGGCTCTGTTGTCAGGTCCGATTAATTTAGCCCTGCGATTTATTGTGAAGGATTTAAAGCTTTGTCTTGCTGTATTAAAGTAATCAAAGGCACGAATAGCAGAATCAGAAACAAAACTTTCATCTTGCAAATTTAATCCCGAATCAGTATAATGATTAGTAATGAGCTTGATCAGATGAAGATTATCTGCAAATATGAAAACTTCTCTGTCTGCGCACGAATTTTTGATAGAATCACTGATTCCAATGGTATTTCCAAATTTTTCCAGACGCGGAGATGATAACCGGCTTTTCGAATGCTTTCTATTAATCTCAAAATTGTTTTTGTTTTTGGAACATTTGACTGATCAAATGCGTAAAATAGTGTTTGCCTCCAGTTACCTATAGGGCCTCATACCATTACAACTTGTACTTTATCATGTGGTTCGTAAAGCATCCAGACGTTAGTATTCCTGGCTCATAGTTGAAATTTTTTAGGTCAGTTATTCAGTATTGCTACAGTAGGTAAAGGGATTCCTTTTTCATGCCTCAAGACATTTACAGCATTTTGGGGTTGAAACGTAGCATAATGAGAGCCAATTCGATCTCTTCATCTGTCCAGGCTTTATGTTCCATTCAGGTTTTAGTGAAAATATTCTTTGAATATCAGTTCCATTTCCTCTCTAATGTAAGACTGTTTTATCCTCTTCTTTTCGTATTCTAGTATTTCCTGGTACATTTCCTTCTGAACCTTTAACAATTGCTCTTTCGTCACCATCTCGGTTTCCTGGATGTTTGTTGCTCTCTGCTTTTCATCGCTGGAAAAAACTTTATTCCCATTTTCTTTAGAGGGGGTTGATCTATGACAGTTGTGAATCCACCGTCCCCGTCACAGATAAACTCGCGAACGATTTTCTTCATCCCAAGTCGTTTTTCACAATTCCCAGACCTCGCCATTGGTTCTGCCGACCAGAACCTGGAACAGTGTAAAGGGTTTTAATAATAATAATATTAATAATAATAATAATAATATTAATAATAACCAGCAAATGCAACATATCCTGAAAATAGTTTAATTGCCTGTAGTTATAAAATATAACTATTTTCTAAGGTTTCCCTACTCAAAATTTACTATAGTTTCTTAGCAACTCGGTGAATTTTTTTTATTTCATTTTTACTTGTCACATTCATGAGCAAGAATGACCTTAGGGCGTGAGAAGAGTTGCAACAGCATCCCACTTCAATGTCCTTTGGTTCTTTGGTCTTTCTATTCCAAGAAGACGATTCACGTTGTCGGCAATATCATCCCTCCAAAAATGCACAGAGCAAATCATAGCGTGAATTTGGCTAAATTCATCAGATGGTCGACATCTCTTAAACTTTCATTTTACTATTGACGAAAGAGCCGTCCTGTTTGAACCTGAAGACCTGACTTTACTTTTCGTGTTAAAATACTTCGCAGCTCTTCGAGGTTGTGCGACAATATTTTAACAGTGTTTGAGTAAGAAGAAATGTTTGTGAAAGAGGCATTGTACAAGACAATTGACATTTATTAACCAATACCTATCAAAGAAGTCACTAGGGACAGGATGAAAATAAGACAGAAACAGAGTGGCACATTTTGGTTTACCTTTTTAAGCCAAATCTTTGACCTGACTTGCCTTAGCCCGAACCCAGTTGAGGATTATTGGCTCACTTGAGCTCATTATCCTACCAGCTCAGATTCAGACCTGCGCGGTAGCAGACCCGCTTAGCTTTTTGAATACGCTTGTCACTACAAAGCCTTATATGAAGCAACTCTGATGGTCAGGTCGCAACGTGACCTCGTTGTGATTTCTCGGGATACGGGTTCGATTCCCGCTACCGGACATTAGAATTACTTCATTTCTTGCATTTGGATCTAAGGCTTTGTAGTGACAAGCATATCCAAAGGGTGAAGAATTCAATAAAATTAAGAGGCCATGGTGCCTATTCCAATTACAGACATACGTATTTGGTAAATAAATTTATATATATATATATATATATATATATATATAGATATATATATATATATATATATATATATATATATATAATATATATATATATATATATATAGATAGATAGATAGATAGATAGATAGATAGATAGTAGATAGATAGATAGATAGAGAGATAGATAGATAGATAGATAGCAACGGCATTCTTAGAAGCTATGCAGCCATTTCATATAATCTCGTCTGACTTTTTGTTATTAGAAGTAACGGAGCGTTAACAAGTGGGAGGAAGCTCAAATGAGCAGGACTGGTAAACTAAATATAGAATTTCTGGCTTTTTGTTAGGGGTGGGGCCTCAGAGACAGCTCATTTATTGACTACAGAACTGAATGTGGCTGTACGTCTCCTTTATTTCTGGAACTTTATCGTTATTGATTTATGGAGTTTGATATGCAAAATAATTTTTTGTTTTACATTTTATATTATTTTTTCTATCTTCATATTCTTATTGCTTCCTAGAGGATGATTATGTTTTAATGATAGTAACTGAAGAATTTATTCACATAATTATCTGGTGGAGCTTTAGATTTTTTAAATTAAGATATTCTTCCAAAGGGGCTGAATATACATTAGGTTGAAAATTAGTTATTTGTTTATATGCTTGGAAAAATTGCATGGTGAATATTAGGTGGAACGCCTTGACAACCTCTGAATGTTGGCTGTCAGGCAAAGATTAATAAATTATATATCTTAACTCCCCTTTGAAGTAAAGGCAGAATGATTCCCGTTTGCTCTCGTTGAAATATGTATCTCGATCCATTAGATCATAAAGTGTATCATTTGAAAAATTTGAAAACTAGTACTTATTTTACTTTGCATTTTCGCCAACTTAGCGGCGTTTAGGTTATCTAACAATGCTTCCTGCTCGTCAAAACTCGTTTAATATACCTGAACTGCGGATTCCGTTCAGTTTTGAGAACACTGATCTTATTCTTATGGTGCAGAGTTTATTTTTGTCAACCACTCTTGGCAGGTTTGGTTATTTCAAATAAGGAGAAACTATGGCAGTGAAATTCCAAACGCAGAACAATTTGTCTTTAGTTAAATATCAAACCTCAAGTCCCACTGAGTAACGATCGATGACGTCCTTTCGTAATTGTAAATCACAATATGGATCTTTTTTTTCTGTAAAATAAAGCAACAGAAATGGCTTTGAATGTCCGTCCGCACTTTTTCTGTCCGCCCTCAGATCTTAAAAACTACTAAGGTTAGAGGGCTGCAAATTGGTATGTATATCATCTACCCTCAAATCATTAAATGCACCAAATTGCATTCCTCTAGCCTCGCTAGTTTTTATCTTATTTAAAGTTAAAGTTATTTATAATCATGAGTCTAGCAACGCTATGGGACAGGCCACCATCGGGCCGTGACTGAAAGTTTAATGGGCCACGGCTCATACAGCATTATACACTGTACAGAAAACTCGATTGCCCTGAAGAAACTTCAGTACAATTCTTACTTGTTTTATTCACGCTTGTAAACTTAGAACGAAGCAGCGCACATCGAAGACTGAGTTACGACTGTGATCTATAACTAAAGGCCTCTTTACTTTCATTTCATATCTCTCCTTCAAGCTTAGATGACGTCTACAGTACTGTCAGTGACCGGCATAACCTTACTCATTAAACCCTTGGTGTGAAGAATTTTGAGTTATTCTGCTTAGAATAAAATTATTCTTATGAATGAAAAGAAATGGGGGAAAGCTGTCCGTGAATTGAAAAACAGGCAAGAGTAAGAAATCATCAATGGAAATTTCATATCATCCGAGGCTTTTAAACAACCGAAAATAAATAATTGACTTCTGTACCGCGAGATAATCTTTCAATCTTTACAGAAGTCTATGCGAGTTATCCCTCATCTTTTTATATTGACCTCTAGTATTCTTTACATAATACGCCACCATCCCTATATAGAAATACAGCAGATGAAATTTTTTCATGGACCATCGTCGCGGAAAAAAAAGGCAAATTGTTCACCCATATCACTGAAAGCAGGGACACACCTCAATTCAGTGCAATTTGGCGTTCGTGTGCTTTCACGACTTCTATTCGGACATTCTCTTAGTGGCATTTTTTCATTCGCCTTTTTTGCAGCTCTGTAAGCTCTGAAGATAGAAGCGTTGTGTTTGACTACGTACGTACGTTCATTAGTCTACAAAGTTTTGGATTGCATAACGATCTGAATATATTCCGCATACATTACCGTATGCATAACAATGCTGTTGTAAAATATATTCAGCAAGTTTGAATGACATTTTCAGCAACCAACGCTAACACGAAGAAAGAGAAGGAATTATAGGTAAATGATTAGGTTAGCTCTGTTTGTAACACAAGAATATCTAAGATATCTCAATTATTAATCAAGTTTCCCATGTACCCCCTTTGTGTTCCACTAGAAAATACTTACGACAGTTTATTCTTTTTCTTTTTTACGCAATTGCTGACTATATTTGATTCTTATGATGATACCTGGTTTTGGAATGATTTTTCAAAAATCCAAGCTCATTCAGGTATGCAAACTCATACAGTAACTTGCTTCAAATTTCGTGGGCTCTGTGAGATATTGGGTCTTCTAAGTTGATCAAAAGTACAAATACTGAGGTATATTCTATCTATACAAGGCAAACTATAGTTGTGTAAACCATATTGTAACAGTGGCAGTAGATATGCCTATCTTTTCAGTAACCAGCGTACAATTATAACTGGGATGACAATTTTGGTCTGTTCAAGCGCATAGAAAACTAAAATCTTTCAAGAACTAACTAAACAAAAATTTTTTTTGCATGATTTTGTAAGAATATAAATAGAAAGCCAAACTTGATATTAGAGGCAATTCCTGGGTTCACGAAGTATAGAAGAAAATCCATAAAAGTCAAACGATAATTGCAAACATGGGAAGAGATATGAAAAAGGGATATGATTTAGTCCCCAAGATTGTGTTAATTCATTGGAAATGAATCAATTAATTCTCAAGTCACTTCAATATTCTGCTCATGTATGAGTCTTCATATTATCTAATACTTGCATCTTAGAATTATAGAAATGGTTATTGATTCTGCACCAGATATAAATGCACTAAGGTTTCTTCCCTTATTGATGACAAATATTGTTTTACTTAAATCAAGTCGGAACTTCAAATAAATCGTTCCCCTAAATCTAGAAGTGATGTGAAAAAATCCTCTAAAAATAAGTAGAAACGTCAGACAAAATACTAATCACTTAATCGAGCAGATGCGTGAAACAAGTCGCCTTACTAAATACTAGCAGAAATGGCAAAGATTTGCCTAAGAAAGAAACGGATCCATAAATATCGCAAACTCCTCATATCCTCGGGCTTCTGAATAGACCACAAGTCCTTGGAATGTAGTAAAAATACTTTTCTTCTCGTTATGTCCCGCTCAGTTCTCCTGCAAACTGAACCACCTTCAATTTCACAGCAGCTGTCGCGCTAACTTTGGCTTTGATGATTCAACAGAAGTTTCCCTCACAATCAGCAACAAGTGTCTCCTTCTCCTTCATCCTCTGGACAGAACCACTCAAGGTCTCCTGGGTGTTTTCTAATTTGTTTTGTTGTTTATGTGTGCATGTATGCAGCATTTGTTTCTTTTTTAGGTTTCTGTAAAAGAAAACCATTAAGATGGCTTTGTCTGTCCATCGCACTTTTTCTGTCCGTACTTCTCGTGTCTGCCCTCAGATCTTAAAATCTACTGAGGCTAGAGAGCTGCAAATTGGTATGGTAATTATTCACTCTCCAATTATCAAACATACCAAATTGCAGTCCTCTAGACTTGATAGTTTTTGTTTTATTTAAGGTTGAAATTAGCCACGATCGTGGTTCTGGCAAATGCACAGCACAGGCCAACCCCCACGGCCGGCTGAGGGTTTCATGGACGCGGCTTATATAGCATTACACCGAGACCACAAAAGATAGATCTTTTCGGTGGCTTTGATTATAAGCTGTACAGAAAACTCGATTTCTTCGGCGCATTTTTTTTACCTGTTTTTAATTTCTACTCTTCTTTTTTCCACTTTTTTGCGCATTCAATAGAGGTGTTGATGTTTGTAGCTCAGTCTGTGTGCTTGTTTTTTTTTGCATCTTGGGTATAAAGATCACTTGACTCGTTATGCTGTAATTCGAAAAATAGAAAACACACCAGGGGTGAACCTCGTGACTGGCAAGTGATTAGATTTTCAGAGAGATCATTGTCTGGGTTAAGGACTTTTTCATGCCCGTGTAATCAGTCATAGTGGATGTCTGTGGTATCCTAATGTTTTTGCTTATACATTCGGTTTAATATTTATAGAATCTTCGAGTTTGTTTATTCTGGATAGATGCTCATTTTAATTCATATAATACTGATAACTTTGAACATCTTCATGTAACCCGGAACAATAAGGAAGTGGGCTATTTATTTAAATATGTACCGATAACCTTTGAACCTTTCATGTTAAGATCTTTCGGCCTTCCATCTTGCTATTCATCCTCTTCTAACAATTATTCACAGGGCAAAATTGAGGTTTTCTTCCTGTTTCACCTTTCAAACTTTTTTTTCCGTCAATTTCCGTTCAGGGCTGAGTAACCTCATAGGTCCCAGTGCTTGGCCTTTGGCCTGAACTCTATATGCCATGCCATGCCATGCTTACAAATCGACTGACCTAATTAATGTCAGGATTACGGAAAGGACCGCCTGTCCTTTGACTGAATGTTTATTCCTAAGGAAGCAAATTTTGACAATAAAACTTCACTGATTTGCCAGAAGTGGAAAAGATGATCTCAGGGACAGCAGACGACAAATTTCCAGGAATTTAATCGCTTAAAAGAGGAGGCAGAGGACTGGGGAAAGCAGGGGAACTGAATCCTGGAATCTTTTTTTTTTTTTTTCGAAAACTTATAAAAGGATAATATTGATAAACTGTAAAGAAGTCGACTTAATCTTTATCATTTTAGCTACTTTTATTAATATCATGACCTTTATTACTGTTGTAATGCTCTTACCATTAATGTTATAATCTTACCATTTAAGTTTCAATTAAGTTGGTACTTCAATACCACAACTATTGACTAAAATTTATCTTTCAAAATCAGATTCGCGTAGGAATGTCGGAAAAATAATCACGTTAAAGTCATGGAAAATATAGATTACTTTGAAAATAACACCGTTAAGTTTCTAACTTATATGTCTGTATACTTTGTGGGTTTTTATTTTCATTATTAAAATCTTCAGTATTATTTCACGAAAGCCATAAATAATATAAAAAAGGCAACGACCTTTACGCATGTCATTATAAGCTGTTATGTTTTCTTCTTCCAGGATTCTTAGCAACACCTTTCATTTTCCCTCGATTGGGTGGCGGTCTTTAAGTCTATTTTGTTCAAGTGACCAAAGTTACGAAAAAAATGGGTTATTCAAATTATTCAGACCATCTGAATAACCTGAATTAATGGTAGTTAAATCAGCATAAATATGTTGTTCCTATTTTATTCCAATAATATTGAAAAATCCCTCGACCGTAAAGAGACAAATTTATAACAGCACATCAAAGGACTAACCCCGGATGAAGTTGTCAAAAGAAAATGGATTTTGAAATTTCATTCATCTAAAATGCTCGAGAGCATTATTGCATTTTGGTATTCTATCACTGAGAGGGTTATACGTTTATGAGCGTATATTGAATTTCCTCTCCACTAAAAGGTGGATATGTATAAAAACGCACAGAAAGTACGTCTCCCTAAAGTAATTAAAACTGCAAGGACAAATTAACATTGAGATTTCTGTTTCATATCAGTCGAGAATTTAAGTTTGGTGTTGTTACTGTTAGTGAGAGGGAACTACTTCTTCATCTGTATTTAGCCCTATTCTAAGGGCAACAAATGATTATATTCGTTATCTTTTGCACATCTAAAATTTGTTATTATTTTTACTCAAAATTTATTATTGTTGATTTTCAGAAGTTCTAACGGAGTTCACTGAACTGAAGGGAACAGTTGAAACACGGAATTTTCTGGGAGCAAAGCAAAATGAAAATTAATGGAAAGGAAATTTATGAGATGAATGAATTTGTACAATTAAGATTGTTACCAGAAAACATTATCACTATTATTATTGCCGCTCTTTTAGTTGTTGTCGCTGACGATGTCTCATGAAACAAGCACCATAAAACTTTCTAAATGGATTAAACTATACAATAAGAAACAATTATAGGTTTCTTTAGTTGGAAGATTCAGGTCCACCTGGGAGCAGCCAACAAACAAGATTACATGAAAATGATCGAGAACATTTTCTTGTCAAAGACCAAATTATTAACATAGAAGAATCCCAATTATTATGTAAACCCAGGCAGATTATATGGATAAAACAAAGTTGTGGTAAACATTCGAAGTTAAAAGTGCTTAGGTATGCTCAGACCTCTTAAAGTTCCCAATAATATATGCCGGAAATAAATCTAAAAGTGAACAAACTGGGGCGTGCTGGAAAAACAAATGTTTATATTAAAATAAAACTTTCGGTTAGAGAATGGAGGTTCATTGCCGTCTATGTTCGTTGAGAATAATATGTTTGATAAGACTGTAATTGTGTCAAGAATCAGCAGAAAATAATAACTTTTATTTGAATCTGAAAGTGTCTATAAGTTGGAAGAGTGTCAAATGGGGCGTCAGGAATAATAAGGTCGTGTGGGTAAATGAATTCAGAAATAACAAAGCAGTGTCTGTGGGTGCAGACGGTTGAAGAACGATGAAGAGGTTGCTTCATAATGGTATCTGCAGGTGACGGATTTAGCAGTGGAAATGGAAAGTAATCACAGAATGGAAACAACACAGAAGGCTCAAGAATCTCTGCAAACATTTGAGGGCGAAAAGGAATGTACGCCGTGGAAAGAAAAGAATCGTTCAACCATATTTTTCTATGGAAACCAAATTGTGAATATTAAAAAGAATGAAAAGTAAACAAGGTGGAGAGTATTAAGATGAGCTAATTGCATACAATAAAAAACTTTGAGGAAGAAACCAAATGTTGAAAAGGTAGTACCTGTCAAAGAATTAAACTGTTAAAAGTTGAGGTAGTCTGGCCACGAGGAGAGAATGGAAGACGAAAGTTTAGTGAAGATGGAATGTAAGCACGTTGTTCACTGTGCATGAAATTTAATGTAAAGCAGATTAGCCTTCTCTGTAGACGTTAACTGATCCAGTGAATTACATACTCGTAAAGCTGCTGTTGCATTAACCTGCACGAAAAGAATTCACCCAAAACCTACGCTGGAAGCCTCTTTGCAGCCCTAGGGAGCATTGACATGCAAAAGAATGCTGCTCCATCTTGAGAGATATCCCCCTTTGAGGTATGTGCAGAGCCAGCTTCTTGGGAATTAGTACTCTTCTCTGTAAATTCCACAGCCCACTCTCAAGCAGCACAAGACACAATTAATAACACTGCACCACCGAATATTTACTTAATTGTGTTGATCCCAGTGTAGCAACAACACCAGCAATATTTTCGAACTCTGCCAAACAAATCTAGACTGTCTGACAAAGCCGCACACCCCACTCAGAATTGATTTCTATTGTGGAATTTCTAGAATCTAGATCCTAGTACAAACAAAGGGATATGAAATGCACACCGACTCCCAAGGCACCATCCAATCTAGTTAAAAGAATAAATAAATCACTGTCATTAGAGCAATAGCCTTTTTCGCAGCAGAAGAAGGAGGCAGTAAAATTACTCTCGATTGGCTCTGCGTCAATTTGGAACTGAAATAAGTTAAGTATATTTTAGTTTACCAACTCTAGGGATGGTCCGAAGGATTAGATATTTTAACGTGGCCAGAAAAATTGGTTACAAAGCAACTTAAGGCTTATTGTGGGATCCGAACCACATTATATAGAAAAATGAATTTCTAATTACCAGAAACAAATTCCTCAGATTCCACGTTGGCAGAAGCGGAGAATCGAAATCACGACTACCGAATCGCTAGGCGAGCACATAAACCCCCCCACACCTCGTCCAACGACGAACTGAAATAAATGATGAAATGGTTGCTATTGCCAAAAAGCAACACTTTGGGATTCTTTTTAACCGAAGTAAAGACAAAAAAACACATACACATTGGTTATTACCAACTACAAGAGGAAAATTCCATCAAGCAAGTTTTTTTTTTGTATTTATTTTTTGTATTTATTTTTTTTTTTTACGTTCAGGAACGTCGAGTGGAATAATATTGAAACCGCTAACCTTTAGTCGTATAACATTTTTCAAGGAAACTGGCAGACATCAGTCACAGATTGCGATTTGTATACCCACGCATGATCATGGGACAATCCATGACCTTGTAACTAACTGTAAGTGGCCGAAGAGCCACTAGACCTCTTCTTTCTTAATTTCCCAAAAACAATAAATGCGCTCACGTTAACTGACTGTCAATGATTATTCTTGGAAACGTTGAAGACGTTGCAAACCTTCGCTGTTCCTACTCTCCTTTAAGGTAGTAGAGTCAGCCTTTCCTCCTTAACTGGCACATTGTTTATGAGAATGTTTCTCGTTTCCAGTCATTCAAAACCCCTATTAATAGGTTAATATCTGGAAAAAATTTCCAATAACGGGAAAAAGTACAAATTAATTTGGGATGGAGAAGAAAAAATACATATTCTTTTTTTAAACTCACAGTTCGTGTGTCAAGGAAACTGCTTGGATTGTGAAACGTTCAAAGGACCATCTACCAAGATACATCATGAATTTCGAAGCACATATTATTTCTTCGTAATATATTCTCTCCATTATTTTTCCACATTGCTCTCGGAGTAATGGTCTAGTGAAAGATATCTCACCATTAATTCCGCACGTTTGAGGCTGAGTAAAATTTGCTGGGGGTTTTGGGGGTCGGGGGTGGAGGAGTATAATGTTTATATGAAAAAAGTAAATATTAAGAGAAAACAAACTTTTTACCTTTTCTTGGAACAGCAGATAAGGCAATCAAAATGAGATTTTCCAGATGCAGCTCTCCTTTCATTTGGTTGTCCACTGCTTGATATTTTTCTACCTAAAATCATTGATTGATATGCCTGACCTCCAAAGGGGCAAAACAATTTTATTCTTCAAGTTAAAGGATACCTAAAAATCAGAAGGTCGTTATCCTTTCTTCATTTATTACTCTTTTCTCTCTTTTATTCTTTGTATTTCCTCATAACCAGATATTATATATTTTAATTAACTGAAGCTACGAGGGTAAGAGTTGATCAGTGACACAAAGAATCAGTCATACTCTACGCGTTCTTACAAAAATAAAAAAATAAATCATCATAAATATTTAATGATAATTACTCCAGTTAATTACTGTTCACAAGACAAATTCGCATTTAAAACCAAACCGGACGTAAAATTTTTTTTCAAAACCATAATTCATCAAACAGTCCTAGTCCCTAGTTCGGTTTTGTTTAGTTATAAAAAAAATTGAATATACGCAGCACTGTTCGAATGAGTAAAAATGTTTGATCACTTGATTTACTTTTATTTCGGTGTAAAAAAAAATTTACTCAGCATTGCGGGTAACAAAAAAAAAAAAAACTTAAATTCCTAAAAATTTGACTGAATTTATACAGTTGTCCTCGTTTGTTAATAAAATTTGTAGCAATAAAAGGGTCCATTCGTTAGAGTTAATCTGGAGTAGGCGAAATGTCCAGACACAAGTTAAAAACAACTGAAAAACGTCAACCCCTTACAAGGAAAAGCCTTCTCTCACTAATCCCCACCCCAAGGACTCGATATGGGTCTCCTGTAATTAAGGAAACATTTACCTAAGACCTTTACAGTAGTTCCTGGACTCTTGCCAGCTCCTGACACAAGAGAAAATCGCCATTATTACTGTCATGACATCCTACTCACTGAACCATTTGCCAAGATTCCAGCTGGAAGATTATCAACCCACTTGGAGAATGCAACAAAGATTAAACACGGGCCAGAATAAGCAATGGTGAATTACATCACTGCGTGTGCGGTAATGCCTTGGAGTTGCTCACAGGCCATTACCCCACCCACAAAGATCCAAGTGAAAGGATGAAGAAAACAGACTACTTTTGTCTTTAGCTTTTAAGAAATCTTCACGACAACTGATACATACGTAGTGATAGAACCCCTGGGGGGGTAGTGCCAACAGTGGACCTCATGCGGTGCACTGTAGGAATTTCTTGAGGTTCTATGCAGTGTGCCTTCTGCCCCTAGCTGCAACCTCTTTCGTTCATTTTACTGTACCTCCTTTCATATGCACTTTCTTCATCTTACTTTGCTCTATCTCCTAATACTTGATTCATAGCGCAACTGGAAGGTTTTCCTCCTGTTACACCTATCAAACCTTTGACTGTCATATCCATTTCAGAGCTAATTGACCTCATAAGTCCCAGTCTTGGCCTGTGGCCTAAATTCTATTTTTAACTCTATATCATAAAGGCAGAAATTGACAGGCTCGTCCACCATACAGTTCAGCATAGCAAAGCCTGAAAAAATTATTCACATCTAACAAAAAAAAGTTGCTGCTTCACTTTTGACTGAAGTCGGTGCCTCATTAGCAGTTTTTTTTACGTAGACGTTATCACACCTTTTTCTGCTTATCTCAGTTAATAGGCTTCTTTAAACTTGTACAGCCCTTGGTAATGTTCTTATTATTACAAACGCTTCTTTCATTCAACCTGGTTCAGTCAGATTTTTTTCCTGTTCTAGTAGGATAGTCTATCTTTTAAGCACCTGCTCAATTAATGGTATGGTTGCTTCTACTAATATTTACAAAAATTGTGTTGTTGTCCCCTTGAATATTTTATACATCTTATTTCGTGATACTCTTTTCAATATAAAAATTGTCACATTGCTTGCATGCGCTTTGATATACATCTCTAATGTTTTCGAGAGAGTTCTGTATTACTGCTTTTTTTTATTCTATTTTTATTCTATTCTCAAACATTAAGAAAATGGGAATAACTTCGAGATTACCACTGTATGATAGGACCACCAAGATTTCATTTTATATATTCCTCTGTTGTTAATATATATATATAATATATATATATATATATATATATATATATATATATATATATATATATATATATATATATATATATATGTATATATATACTTTTCTCTCTACATTTTGGTGTTTTTATGGGCTCCTTTTATTGGATATATATATTATATATATATATATATATATATATATATATATATATATATAATATATATATATATATATATTATATATATATATCAATAAAAGGAGCCCATACCCAAAAGTTTTTTTGTGTTTTTTATGGGCTCCTTTATTGGATATATATATATATATATATATATATATATATATATATATATATATATATATATATATATATATATATATATATATATATATATATATATATATATCCAATAAAAGGAGCCCATAAAAACACCAAAATGTAGAGAGAAAAGTACTATATTTCAGAGACCTGCCTTGTCTCTCCTCTTCAGGTATATGAATGAGAAAAGTTTACAGAAAAGGTGGTATTTATACCAAGAGATCCGTCCACAAGTAAGCCAATCTAGGTCACCCCCGCTGATAATCTTCCTTTAATCTTCTTAAGCGTTGGTTGAATGAACACTTCGTCGACGACATCTGAGATCCACGCCCCTTTTGAGATGTTCATTACCTGCTTCTCTTTTATTAAGGCCGATTCCATCATTTGACTCTTGTACCGGCAGTTGCTGCTATAAATTACACATGACAAATTCCAGTTTATTCTATGGTTATGTTCATTTATATGGTTGAAAATAGCCGAGTTCTGTTGTCCATACCTAACTGACCGTTTGTGTTGTATTAATCTCTGGGGAAGTGATTTACCTGTAAATCCGATGTAAGATTGGTCACAGTCCTGGCATGGGATCTCATATACCCAAGAGTCTTTGGGAGATGTCTTTTGTTGGACGTTAATCAGGGATTTGGCTAAGGTATTTGGGTAGGTAAATGCAAAAGGGTTGGATTTCCCAAGGGTGTGGGTTACTCTCTTAATCGTCTCCAGGTGAGGAATTTTTATTTTATTGTTGGGTGTGTCTCTGGTCTTGTCTTTAGGGGGTCGGTAGAAAATTACATTTGCTTTTTGAATTGCTTTCTCAATTATATGGTCAGGATATTTTAAAGATGAAAGTTGCTTGCGAATTAGTTCAAATTCTTTTTCCAGGAAATCTGGGGAATAAATTCGTAAGGCGATTAAGAATAGGTTGCTAGCTACACCTATCTTGATAGTAATGTCGTGATAGCTAAAGTAGTGAATATATGAAAGTGAGAACGTTGGTTTTCTGTATATGGTAAATTTGTATTCTGTCGTGTCTCTGATTATTAAAACATCAAGAAAAGGAATTTTGTTGTCTGTTTCCCATTCAACTTTAAATTTGATGCTGGGCACTAATGCGTTTAATTTTGAGAGGAATTCATTAAAATTACCCCACTTATTATCCAAAATGTTAGGATGTCCATCCACGTATCTCATCCACAGCATGTTTTTGGGTTTTATTGCATTTATTACTGTAGTTTCAAGTATTCCATGTACAGATTGGCTAAAACAGGACTTAAAGGACTACCCATACTACACCCGAATTTTTGCTTGTAGAATGATTCCCCGAATGAAAATACGTTATTAGATGCACATAATTCAACTAACTTTATTATTTTGTCAAGCGCCAATGGGAAATGATCTGAATATGGGGATAATTTTTCCCTTAAAAACTGAAGAACGCCCTGTACTGGTACTTTTGTGAATAGGGAGTCTACGTCAAGGCTTAAAAGTTTTATGTTGTGAATTGGTATATGTGTTTCTCTGAATTTGTGATAAAAATCTTCCGAATGTTTGATGTGACTGGGAGAAAAAGTGCCTAAAAAAGGAGAAAGGAGGCCAGCTAACCATTTAGAAATTTTGTAATTGAAAGCTCCGGCGCATGAAACGATGGGTCTGAATGGAAGATTGTCTTATTTAGTTTTGGGAAGGCCATAAAAGTAGGGTAATTCAAGATTAATTACTTTAAATTTCTCTAATAGTTCAATACTCTTTTTGTCTTGGCCAATTAATCTTACTTTCCGAAAAAATTCTGTGGAAACGCTCTGAAGGGGATTTTTCGTCAGTTTTTCGTAAGTATTTGTGTCGCCAAGGAGCTGGTTGATTTTGTCGAGTAGAGTCTTTGTCCATTATTACAATTTTGCCGTCTTTGTCGGATCTACTTATTATAACATCTAACTTTTTTAGCGAGTGGATGGCTATCATGAATCTGCGGGGAACAGGATATTTCTTATGAAGGTCAGTTAAAGCATTTAGTAACACTCCTTTTAAACATATCTCTTCACGGCTGTAGTTTTTGACAGATATGAATTTATCAAAAGCCACTATGAAGTCTAGGTTGTTTTTGCGGTCTGGCATAAGGGCAAGGATAAGCCTAAATATAAACTAAATGTTGATTTACAGTAAGGGGGTTGTTGGATAAGTTTAAAACTTTGTCTTGTTGTTCAAGATTATTCCATGCGCTATATATCTATTAGGTTATTTAAACTTGCCGTTCAAAGTCTGTTGGAATGAGTCACACGCTATTATAGGCAGCAATGTCGGAACAGAATGAAATCAGATACCTGTATATGTGGTCCGTAGTGAGGAGGCGAAGATTAGATTGAGTTCCATATATCACTCTGCGTAGCACGAAGATGTCGTTTCTCGTACTGGTGATTCTTTCTTCCAGGAAAATCTTGTGTGATAGAGGGAAGGGGTTTGATTGCAGAGTCCATCTCCCGAATCCGTACATATTTGGAAGTACTTGTTCTTTGAGGCATTCTTCCAAAAAGTGTTTTTGGTTTTTCAGCCGGTGTAGTCTGTTCAGTTCTTTCTCAAACTTGCGGAAAACTGGCTTGACTTCTGGAAGTGAGTGAAGAATCGTGGAAAGGCGGTTGAATTCCATTATGGGCTGACAATGACTGGTAAAAATGTTCTGTAACAACAGAATTCCATCTAATAAAAGGAGCCCATAAAAACACCAAAATGTAGAGAGAAAAGTACTATATTTCAGAGACTGCTATCTCTCTCTTCAGGTATATGAATGAGAAAAGTTTACAGAAAAGGTGGTATTTATACCAAGAGATCCGTCCACAAGTAAGCCAATTTAGGTCACCCCCGCTGATAATCTTCCTTTAATCTTCTTAAGCGTTGGTTGAATGAACACTTCGTCGACGACATCTGAGATCCACGCCCCTTTTGAGATGTTCATTACCTGCTTCTCTTTTATTAAGGCCGATTCCATCATTTGACTCTTGTACCGGCAGTTGCTGCTATAATTTACACGTGATAAATTCCAGTTTATTCTATGGTTATGTTCATTTATATGGTTGAAAATAGCCGAGTTCTGTTGTCCATACCTAACTGACCGTTTGTGTTGTATTAGTCTCTGGGGAAGTGATTTACCTGTAAATCCGATGTAAGATTGGTCACAGTCCTGGCATGGGATCTCATATACCCAAGAGTCTTTGGGAGATGTCTTTTGTTGGACGTTAATCAGGGATTTGGCTAAGGTATTTGTGTAGGTAAATGCAAAAGGGTTGGATTTCCCAAGGGTGTGGGTTATTACTCTCTTAATCGTCTCCAGGTGAGGAATTTTTATTTTATTGTTGGGTGTGTCTGGTCTTGTCTTTAGGGGGTCGGTAGAAAATTACGTTTGCTTTTTGAATTGCTTTCTCAATTATATGGTCAGGATACTTTAAAGATGAAAGTTGCTTGCAAATTAGTTCAAATTCTTTTTCCAGGAAATCTGGGGAACAAATTCGTAAGGCTCTTAAGAATAGGTTGCTAGCTACACCTATCTTGATAGTAATGTCGTGATAGCTAAAGTATGAATATCTATGAAAGTGAGAACGTTTGGTTTTCTGTATATGGTAAATTTGTATTCTGTCGTGTCTCTGATTATTAAAACATCAAGAAAAGGAATTTTGTTGTCTGTTTCCCATTCAACTTTAAATTTGATGCTGGGCACTAATGCGTTTAATTTTGAGAGGAATTCATTAAAATTACCCCACTTATTATCCCAAAATGTTAGGATGTCATCCACGTATCTCATCCACAGCATGTTTTTGGGTTTTATTGCATTTATTACTGTAGTTTCAAAGTATTCCATGTACAGATTGGCTAAAACAGGACTTAAAGGACTACCCATACTACACCCGAATTTTTGCTTGTAGAATGATTCCCCGAATGAAAATACGCTATTAGATGCACATAATTCAACTAACTTTATTATTTTGTCAAGCGCCAATGGGAAATGATCTGAATATGGGGATAATTTTTCCCTTAAAAACTGAAGAACGTCCTGTACTGGTACTTTTGTGAATAGGGAGTCTACGTCAAGGCTTAAAAGTTTTATGTTGTGAAATGGTATATGTGCTTCTCTGAATTTGTGACAAAAATCTTCCTAATGTTTGATGTGACTGGGAGAAAAAGTGCCAAAACTCATAAAGACAATCTTCCATTCAGACCCATCGTTTCATGCGCCGGAGCTTTCAATTACATTTCATACAGTATATACTTTTAAGTAACTCTGTTATAGCATATTTGTTTTTAAGCATATATTTGGTTTCGTAATTTCATGTCATTTAGAGCAGTTGGAATCATAAAGGCAGAGTATTATGTTTAGGAAACACTATCTTTCTCTCTCTCTCTATCTCTCTCTCTCTCTAATGCGAAGAATGGCCTTGATTTTTGTTACTCTTTTCATGCAATGAGCCTGAAATAACCTTGTGCCAAGACAACTAAAACGTTCGTGTATCCATGCTAATGGTCACTTTCTGTATGTAAAATCTGCTCATCTGTACCTGCAAGACATTTTTTATATCAAATAGTGCATCACCCCCAAGAATATGAGGATTATGTGCGAAGAGGTTATTTTACGATAAGAAGGTCGGAAAAGTTTTTGGTCTGGGGTCTGGTCCGACATGACCATTGAACAGACTGATGAGATCCATGAAGAGTTCTGGTGGTGGACTGAAACACGACAGACAGATTCTGATCAATGCTTACTACATGTGTGATTGGAATGCCTACCCTTTTTGAAGAACACAGAGAAGATCGGAGAATATTATGATGTTGTTTACAGTACATCAGAGCAGCATGTAGAAGCCAGAAAATCGCGCATTTCAAAACGCTCAAGATCTTCAGCACTTTGTGGAATGGTTTTCATCACACTCACCATTTCCACATTTTTTATGGCATTGTCAGTAAGTACATGATTAACATGAGATGAAAGAACTAATCCTCCTAATGCTTATGAAGTTGGAGTTCGCTCAATTCCAGAGATTATTGCAGCAGGAAAATCTTTCATTCTCAGCTGTATGGGAACAAAGAATGTGAATCCCTTGGCGACTCAAGATATTAAAGTTTTGCCAAATCACTGAGTAAGAGTACATTCCCCTTGGCCTCCCTGCGTCTCACAGACGTCGCTGCTCGATTTCACTCTGCGTACTAATCTGCTAGTTCAGAAATGGTTAGGAATTGACTTGCCACCAGCAGATTCGGGCTGGAATATGACTGGGAATGAACTAGCCCCAATCAGCACAGATAAAGACCCTGCTTCTCTAGATCTTTTAATTAAACAATACCATCATGCAAATGTCTCAACGGATGTATGACAGCCACTTGCAGTTGTATCATGTAAAGGGTTATCTTGTACCAACTCTGATGTAAACATACACGAGAAGGACTGTGATGACCCAATGGATGAAATGGAATAAATCTGCTTAGTGCCATAAGGTGTAACCCATTAAGCAGAATAAAGATAAGCTCAGATAATTATAAAAAAAACTATGCACTTTGGGTGGGCGGTTAGGTGTAAGAGTCGTAGCTCCGCCAGTGAGTATTCACTGTCTGTCTTAAGTCAGAATAAAGGAGGAAGGACACTTCTGGAAGAAACAAATAAAACAGTAAGAACCTTCTCGTGCGTGTAGCATCAAAGCCATGCAATATACAAAAAAAAAAAGTATAGACCATTATTTGTAGAGAATTGTACGTAGTGTATTTCGTATTCAGGTACATTTGCCTGTGAAATCATTATTGAGCGAGATATTTGCAAAAAAAACTGTTTTTGGTTGGCATTTTTTTTCCAGATGGTGGCCAAAACCGGGGTGATAGAGAGGTGCAAAATTAATGTTATCAAGTACCCTATTATGAAGGCGAAAAAACAAACTGCAGTGTCATTTTTTCCCCCTCTCAATCACCATTTGACTGGCCTACAAACTGTTTGCATTTTTAGGCGCGTTTGCACCGGTGCAACTTTTCTTGCGCACAGGAGGCATGCGCCTATTTCATGGAGAGGCAAGCAGAGGCATGCTGCTGCGCAAGGGGAGGCATGCCTCAAAATCTGTGCCACGGACCAATGTGCACACACGCAAGTAGGCCCAAGTCGTGCAACAGTCACTAGTCGCACGCCAGCCACCAATTGGTATACACGTGTTTGCTCTATTGCCAGCATTTAAGATGTGTTCAGATACTTTCACTTATTGAAGTTGAAAAAACTTTCAATTTAAAATGCACAACCATTATGATATATTGTAAAGACCTTGAAAATACATTGCCAATTCCAGTATGTTTGTTTTGTTCTATGTTGTTTTGTTTTATGTAGTTTAGGGTTGTTTGTTTTGTTTGTGTTGTTTAGGGCTGTTTTGATTTAGTTGGTGGTAGGAGCTTTTTTTTCTTTTTAAAGCTCTTTTAGTCTTTCTCCCACCATCACCAACCACCATCACCCATTGCTCCCATCACCAACCACCATCACCAACCACCATCACCCATTGCTCCCATCACCAACCACCATCACCAACCACCATCACCCATTGCTCCCATCACCAACCACCATCACCAACCACCATCACCCATTGCTCCCATCACCAACCACCATCACCCATTGCTCCCCATCACCACCACCATACCAACCACAACACCCACAACCGCCACCACCTACACCCCTACCATCCCCCTATCTTCCCCCAATAGTAGTCACCTGGTAACTGAGAGTGAGTGTTTCAAAATCGAGAAGAAGAAGAAGAAGAAGAACAACAACAACAACAACAACGACAACAACAGGAGTAATGTAAGAGCTGTGACTGTCGTCTCGGCTAAAAATTATTCCTAACTCACCTTTACGTAGGATTCCAGAGACTTCATCAAAGCTTGAGAGATTTCACGAATTATTTTGCGAATTGTTGCTTTAGATACTTTGAACTGGAACATCAGGCTGGGATAGTTTATCGCCGGTAGCCAGGAATCGCAACGTGATAGCTAATCATGTGGCCACTGATATAGCTTCTCTATAGTTTGTATTTTCTATGGCAATCAACGACCCAATCAACTGAGTAAGTATTTCAAAATCAATTGGATACACACGTGAGAAGTTCTTGAAAAGCACATTGCTTGCCATCCTAACTTCTTCTACACTCACACATACCCTCCGACTTGCAAGATATTCATTGACCCAGCACTCTCGCCTTTTCCTTCGATTTCGTCTTTGTCTCAAAATAACCCCAGCTGCGGCAGAAGCAACTGCTTGGTCGAGAGCAGACATGTTGACGACTGCTTCACTCTCGGTGTGAACAGAAACAAGCATGCGCACAGAGGCATGCGGCTATTGCATGCGTGGACGTGCGTAGCTACTGCTGCAGAAAGGCATGCGTAGCCACACGGCAACAAGGCGCAAGGCGCACCGGTGTAAACGCGCCTTTAGGTAGGAGAGCTGGTGATGGCGTTCAGTATATTTATGTATAATTCTACCAAGAAGCCAATAGTGTTTTCCGTTATATTCTCAGAGTGATGCTTTGGCTGATTCAGCATTGAAAAATGTATTTTATTTCGACAGCTATTTGCACGAATGAGCTGAGATAAACTTTTTCCTTTCTTAATTATTATGCATTGCTCTCCCAGAGTTGGCACTGAAATGAGAAGTTTTATATTACATTTCCTATTCGGACTTTCGAAATGATTTGTTGCAAATAACATCCAAATGTATTAGGAAACTGAACATTAAGTGTTCATTACATTTGTAATCTATGTATGTATGTATGTTTGTACTATGTATGTATGTATATATATATATATATATATATATATATATATATATATATATATATATATATATATACATTTATTTCTCAGTTGAAAACGGAATAATTGTCAGCTTAGGTTTCTTCAAATGAATTTTGCAAAAGAACTTCACAATGGTCTAACTTGTAGCTGATATATTAATTCCATTGCCATACTAGTCTAAATCATATTACTAAATGATATTCCTACCTTATTACATATAGCATGTTAGCTGTGTAACAACTAACATTATGCTTTGGTAAATTCATTGTCTACATAAATGTAATGTACCTTTTTTCTTTGATTCCTTTTTTTTTTTTGCCTGATATAAGAAACAAATTATCTATCCAACGAAAGTTAAGAATTACGACGGCATACACCAAATAAATCTAATGTAATAAAGGCGGTAACAGTACACGAACCACGATCAAGAAATCCCATGAATAAAGAAGCAATTTTCAGCTGGCATGAAAGGCTTCACATAAATTAAGTCATCTGAAAGATTTGCACGGGATTGATCGTCCTTACAATTAACAAAGCGCTGTTTGTGAGCAACAATAAAGGTTCGGCAAAGCGTACTGGTTAATTCAGTGGCGATAGAGGGTAAAACACAACATTCCTGAGAAAACGGGTTTATTTATCAAAATTTTACTTTTGGAAATAGAGCAAACACCGAGGGCGTAATTCATGTGATACACACACACACACACACACACACACACACACACACATACACACACACACACACACACACACACACACACACATATATATATATATATATATATATATATATATATATATATATATATATATATATATATTATATATATATTTACATTTGTATATTTATACACGCACGCACACACACATACACATATATGTAAGGACTCAGAGCTGGAGCTCATAATGCACATCATGAATGAAATAGTAGGGAAATCCATCCTGTTCTTTAAGAGTTTAGTATTAATGCTAATCTTTCGCGACACATCGGAAGTCATCTTCTTGGCACTAAAAATTCTTTAACGAACATTGGTGTTACCTACTAAACCAACCATCGAAAAATACTAGTTGATAGTTCCATCTCACATCAGCGCTTGGGTACTAAAATCTCCTAAAAAGTAAGATATATATAAAAACACTTATATATAAACTCCAAATTCACAGACAGGCACACCAAAATGAAAGTTCATGAAAGTTTTAAAATAACTCATCTATAATATAAAGTAGGGAAGAAAGGTAGAAACTAACTTGCAGCTCTACACATCAATAGTTAGACCAAATCTTGAATATGCAGTACAGTTTTGGTCACCCACTAAGAAAGGACATAAACAGATTAGAAGGGGTACAAGCAAGAGCCACAAAGTTAATTCCATCCATCACGCAAATAGGTGACCAAAGACGATTAGAGAGCCTGATCATGTATGGCAACGAAAACCAGACAAGAAATAATAGATGGGAATTAGAAATGAAGAGATACAACACAACTCATTGTGGGAACTTCTTTGCATACAAGATATGTGCCACCAGAAGTTGTAAACAACAACAGTAAGGAAGTGTTAAAAAGAATGCTAGACACTGTGAATGAACAGTAAAACCTGTCTCCTCGGATGGACTAATAAGTCTTTGAGACATATTGATCCTTGTTCCTCTTCCTCATCCACCTCCTTCTTTAATCTCTTCCTCTTCTTCTTCTTCTTCTTCTTCTTCTTCTTCTTCTTCTTTTATTTTTAGATCACCTAACCAAGGATTAGTGCCCATCTGAGCCAAGGGTTATAGATTCGAATAGTTAGGTCGTTGTTGTTCTGCATTTAGTCTATGTCGTGCAGATCTCTGCTATCAATAATAGTCTTAGATATCTGCTATCAATTGTTGAACGATTCCTATTCACAGGTCTGCAAAATTGAGGTCATTAAAAATGGTTTCAATTCTGAGTTGTGATCTATTTCGGCACTTATGAACACTATATAAAAATGCAGTTCAAATTATTTCATCACATCACATTTCAGTACAAAGTTAAAAAGAAATTTATTGAAAATAGAGCCAATAATAAATTTTTGTTCATCTATGTAACATTTTTTACCTTGTTTATTTCATGAAACTATTTTTCAAATACAAAGTTTTTTACATGTAAATAGTGCATACACTTTATATATTCTATTACACAAATACACTTACTCTAATCCTAGTAACTTCTCCGTTTCTTTCCTCCAAAACTTCGCTTGGTGCACAATCGTTTGTGGACACTTTTGGTGAATCTCTATGAATCATCCAGCAATAGTCGGCCATCATACTGACAAATCCCAACTTCCCTAGTACCTTCTTTCCATGTCTTTAGTATTTTTATGAAATTCTTTACCCTGCTCTTCACACACAGCTCCCAGGTTTTCAGGAAAAAAATCCAAATGTGAGTGTAAACAGTGAACTTTGAGATTCTTATTGCAACCCAATTCTTTAAATTTGACCAACATGTTTCTCAATATTTTTGTGTAATTTGGGTCTTTATTGTTACCTAGGAACATAGAAATTACTTCTTTGAATGATGCCCAAGCCTGTAGTTATATTTTCGTTCATTGCACCATCAAATTCAGCATCAGAAATTAGTTTCCTGATATCATGTTCTGTAAATACACCATCTCTCAAATTTAAGCGTCAGATAAACTAGGACACCTTTTGGCACAAATTACTTTAAAACAGGGTCCTTATTTTGATGGTGCTTTTTCAAATTGCTTCATTAATCCTAACTTAACATGAAGAGGTGATAGAAGCACTTTTTCTGTATCCTGAATTCTTAGAAGAGGAAATTAAGAATATCTATGAAATTGCGAGAGAATTATGTTACCCAAGGTATTTTATTGATAGTTGCCTCCAAATTGCCAAAAATAATTATTGTCACGAAAGATCAAGCAATTTTGACATTGAAAACATTTTAGTTTTGTCATACCACTGTGAATTGTTATCAATTGTACGTAGCCTGAAATGTCTGAATATAAATGTTGTTTTTAGTAATAATTTATCTGTCCAAAATGCATTGTTTTTTAATAAAATAAATCAGTGATGACAACAGGAGGCGTGTACAAAATTAACTGCTCTGTTTGTAATTTGCCATATATTGGACAATCTGGTAAGGAACTAAGTAAGATAGTTACACGCATAATATAGTGTACTGGTTGCGAAAGGGTTCAAGTGCCATTTTTTTGTCACGTGAGGGATTTTGAACACCCTGTAGACTGAATTCAGCTAGGGTCGTTTTTAGAAGTTTCATCAATGCATGACAGATTGTTAGTTGAAGGTTGCCTCATTAGTTCTTTTAATAATGAATATGAAGCTGATGGTCTTTTTAAGATGGACGAATTGTTAAAAAGTTTTATTCTTGTTGATTTAAAAGTTAAACAAATTGTTAGATATTTAACAAACAGATAGTTTTGTACTGTGATTTTAGTAACTACATATTTCCGCTAAGTATGTCTTTTGTTTTGAACAATGTTTATTTGCATACTTAAGCGGGTTTTTGACTTGTTTTTATCATTTGTGGCCTCATGTTGCTTTCTTGTATAAGTTGTTCTCTTAAAATTGTTCAGTACCCTGAAGATGACTTTGGAATAAAAGTTGAAAGTCTTGGTACCTCCTTTTCATTTTCACGTGAGGATCTCTTATATACTTCACCCACGGGACCATTGTGGAATTGCAAGATATAAGTATGTATGTATGTATGTATGTATATCTCAAAAAACGCAACAAGAGAAAAAAATCCTCTGAGAAATATCTGCTGTAATGCACTGGTTCATTAAGCTCAACAAGCCCAAACATCTTCAAATGATGAACATCCTGCAAGAGGATTTCAACTAGTATGATTCGCCACTGTGTTGTGTGTCAGTTACATTGTATTTTATTGATAAAATAACAATTTTAACGCTCAATTCAAATATATTTTAGTTTAAATACTCTATCCACATATTTAGCGTGAAATTATACAATAACGTACAAATGAAAAATATAAAACTCATTTGGTGTAAATTGTCACGTGTAGGACAAAAAAGCTTTTTATTTTCGAATTCAGCACCCAAACATATACTAAGATCATCAAGAATAAACACAATTTTTTCAGTGTATACCTGCGATATGACAGCTCATGATAGATAACTTGCTACCAGTTCTGTAACTTATGGCACCGCGGGACTCTCTTCCGAGTTCCAGTCGTCTCTTCGCGTATATTCTGAGACCCTATCTCAGCAACCATATTCATATACAGCACTAGATGAAAGTAGAGAACCGATGCGATGTTTGAATCCGTGCTGGACGCAGCCTTTATCCTTAATGGCATTTAACACATAAGTTGAAGGAATGGTAATGAGCAACCGCTGGTCCTTATTTTTTCAAACATATTTATGTAATTCCTATTTTGTAGAAGATACGTTGACGACACGTTCGCCCGATTTCGTTTCGAAGAGTTCTCTAACAGTCATCATCCAAATATAAGGTTTACCTTTGAGAAGGAGGTGAATGACAGGCTTGTCTTCCTTGAGATTGTTTCAAGAAGTAAATCAATTTTACACAAAGGTGAGTATGGGAAAAAGACATTTACTGGTTGGGGAATCAATTTTTATGGCTTCTGTTTCTTTCATCTTAATCTAAATCCTATTTTATCCCTCCTCCACGGGGGTTTTATTCATTCATCGACTGGATCAGCTTCTTTCTGTATAAAATATCTCAGTAAACACTATCTTCAATCAAGGGGTTTTTCGCAGAACGCTAAACAAATTTTGAACAGTGAAAATGGTTGAGCCATAACCCATACTTACTGTACCGAAATTGAAAAAGTATCCTTAAGTTGTGAGTGGGTACAGAGAAAACATACGTAATAGCATGCAAAAACAACATTGCACAACATACTATTCGAGAAAGTAAAGAGGAAATGTGAATCTTAGAGAATATTGAAAAATGCACAGTATTTTGTGCCCCACATGTCTGCCTTTCATAAACGCGACGCATTTCTGGGGAAACATCTGCAATACCTGAGCGAACCATAAACTCTGCCTCATGTTTGAGGAGTGGATGGGTGTAAACAAGTCAACGTTTATACATGCATTCGCACTCACACAAGCACACACTCTAAGTAATACACCTAAGATCAAATAGCACTTTGGCTGAATCATAAAGTTACAAAACAAATTATAATCATTTTGGTGGGAAGGCAAAGATTGGGAACCAATAAAGGAAAATCACGGAGAACAGAATTTATGTACAAATAGTTTTCATGTCTGACTTTTCATTTTCTAATTGATGGTTATTAACTGAAAGAACATCGAATGGTATTTTTTATTGGTCTGCATAAATTTGCCATGAAAAAATGTGGAGATGCTGGTTTTTGGAGGTTTTAGTGTTCGATTGCTATTAGAATATGTTTTATGCTTCTACCCAATGGCACTTTGTTTTCAATACATATTTACAAAATCTCTGAACATTTTTCCAACATAATTTGAAAGATGTTACTAATTAATTCATTTCCTTTCAATAAGAATCTGAATAAATTCTCATTGCGTATAACCTTTTATTTATAGCATGTCTTATAAGATTATATATACATGTTCTTTTAGAAATATCTGTATTCACTTCTGGTGGTGTTGTCGGTGTCGATAACTATGAAACACATTTTAGCTCTTTATGTTGGAAGGTTGGTCGACGAAGGTAATTATGTTACATATCAATGAAAAACGTTACAGGAGTGATAAATCACTGTCATATTTTTGCAGGCTTGTTTCTGTATTCATGTCAGTAAGAGAGAGAGAGAGGGAAGGGTGGGGGTGGGGGAATGGGGGAAGGGAATCCCCTTAAGTTACAGTGATCGGTCGAAGCCTCCGTTCTTTTGACAAGATGTCACTGAGTTATGAAACTGCTGATTAAACTTGCAAACGGAGTCACTTCTCGAGCTAATATCCTTCAT